>NC_041361.1:1413180-1488180 GCF_900634415.1 Cottoperca gobio
ATTTTAGAAAATCACCAGATACATCCATGTCAGTCACGTGATACTTTACTTCAAAATGTAAGCGCACAAGCAACAATGAGTGGAAAACAAACGTCTTTAAGGAGCTTTTTTGGAAAATACCCAATGAGGAGGCAGAAGAAGAAGAGCCTTCCAAGAAATAGAAAGCTGCATTTAAAAGACAATATCAGAATTTCTACTTAAAATACGTGTTTATCGCTACAGGTGATTCTCATGCGCCACTCTGCATAATACACAGGCTCGCACATGAGGCAACGAAGCCTTCAAAACTGCTTCGGCACCTGGAGACCAAGCACCCCCCATTAAAAGACAAGCCCTTGGCGTTTTTTGAAAGAAAACATGAACAAGAAGGACAAACAACTACTGATGGTCACCACATCAACACATGCGAGTGCACTGAGGGCATCATACTTAGTGACTAACCGTATTGCTAAGAGAAGAAACCTTTTACTATAGGTAGTGTGCAAACACGTGACAAAACTGTGTGACGCATGTGTGCGACGCCATTTTGGATGAAAAACAAATCAACAATGGCGTCTAAAGCGAGCAACAATACAACTCCGACTTCAAAGTATTGTGACTCTCTGGAGTCCTCTGCAAAGGCAAGATTCAGAGAAAAAGTCCAAATTTGCGACCTTGACCCGTACACGCTAAAGCCGTCTGATTATATTGAGGATTTAGATTCATTACCGCCGATTGAATATCCGGATATTGTGAACTACCTTGTGCTACAAACGTCGTGGGCAACCAACGCACAAATGAAGGCATACAAGAGCTTAGATGCTTATAATGTCTGTTTCTGGCTGGGTTGGTAGTCTTCTTACCAAACCACTGAAAGATGACAGGGTGCTCGTCCATGCCCGTGTAAATCACTCTCAAAGAGCTTGAGATACATCGCTCAAGCCGTGCTTTGTGAGTGAGAAGATGTTATCCTCGCACACTGTGATTGTATGGCTGGATTAAGCGAAGCATGTTCTCACATTGGTGCTTTGCTTTTCACAAGTGAAGTAGTCTCAAGAATAAGCCATAACAAAACATGCACAGAAGAAAAGAGCAAATGGCATCACATGTAAAGAAAGTGCCTTATTTACCAGTCAGCGATATGGAGAAGTAAGGTCTTACAGAGTTCGGGTATATCATATGCACAAATGTTTAACGTAGACATTGAAAACATAGCTTTAGCTCTTACCAGATATAAAGTTGACGCCACACACACGGGTGAATTGTGCTTTTTCTTCTGTTAAATCCTCACGAGTTATGTTGCTAAACCACAGCTGACGGCATTCAGTAGACAGCAATTCATCCCTCTTTTGTGGATCATTGTTTTTGATGATTTTAGGAAATCTAAAGAACCTTTTCACTGGGTCACGAGTAGCGTTATGACCACAATTATACACTGCGCACACGATTGGCATTTTCTTTCAACCTTAGACGCTTAAATACAAAGAAAATTACGAAGCGTCGTCTTGTTTGTGTATATCATCCAACATGGCTGATTTACGGGTTGGGAAATAAGCGTGATGTCACATGCCCCTATATTGGACTGGCTCGTTGCAGAGACACAAGCTCAGGGCTCCGTCTAATTCAGCGTAATGGTGAGTTTTTTTATGCACTTTATATTTGTTTTTATGCCGGTCGTATAATTTTATTTCGTCATATTTATCCCCCCACACTTTGAAGGCCGGTCCTTAAAATATTGTCTTACATGAAACCGGTCCGTGGCGCATAAAAGGATGGGGACCGCTGGATTAGAAAGTATAGTGTGCAATGGTGTGTGAGGGGTTTACAGTTGGTTATGAACCTTAGAGCAGATGAAGTATAGTCCATAGTCCAAGAGCGGCAAGAATGTGGCAGCTACAAGCCGTTTTCTAGCACTGGTGGAGAAGCAGGCCTTGTTTCTAAAAAAGAAGCCCAGTTTTAATTTCAGTTTCCTGAAAAGATTTTAAAGCAG
Source organism: Cottoperca gobio (assembly GCF_900634415.1). Lineage (NCBI taxonomy): Eukaryota > Metazoa > Chordata > Actinopteri > Perciformes > Bovichtidae > Cottoperca > Cottoperca gobio. The sequence goes on from NC_041361.1 coordinate 1,415,150, forward strand.
AGGTTGTCGTCAATAGTGATGCCTAAGTATTTGTAGGTGTTGACAATTTCAATGGGGGTACCCTCTTGTCAACAGTCAGCCACCTACTTCAACCTGCTACAACTCTCCCTCCAGATGTCTCCAACCACCACCACGACGACTTCCTGCAATTCTTTGACACCAAAATCAACATCATCCACCATCAGCTGACCTCATCCTGCACTTCCAAGTGATCCACCTTGGATGGTTACCACCGGCCAACCATTCACCAGCACCCTGTAACGGTACGATCAAGACGGAAGGGAGGTGTGACTCAATTGCACGACACAGAGTCAGATAAGTGTTGAATGGGAATAGTCTTTACTGAAAACTTTGCAGTTGCTATGGTACACGCATAGACAGTTGATCATACAAATTATCAAGGGGTATTCCAGGAGCAGAGTCGGGTCACGGAAACAGGTTTGGTACACGGGCAGATACTCAGCGTAGCAGTACAGCAGACAAGGATCAGGCAAGGGCAGAATCGAGTCACGGAAACAAGGTCGAGGAAGCCGGGGAATCAAACGCTTGGGAAACAGGAAGACGGGACTAATGCTGGAACTCTTGACATCGAAGTACGAAGACGAACTGGCAACGAGAGACAAACAAAACAGACTCTATATACACACCAAGAACTGAGAGGGAACGAGACACAGGTGAGGACACTAACGAACAGATTGGGAACACCTGGGGGTAGGAAGTAGAAACAACAGAGAACAGGTAATTAACAAAATAAAACAGGAAGTACAAACACAACACAAAACATCTAACGAACAGGCCGACTTGGACTGTAAGGAATCTGGGTGTGACACTGGACGACCAACTGTCCTTCAGTGCCAACATCGCTGCAACAACCCGCTCCTGCAGACGCACTCTTTATAACATCAGGAGGATACGTCCCCTGCTGACTCAGAAGGCAACGCAGGTTTTTGTCCAGGCTCTTGTCATCTCACACCTTGACTACTGCAACTACCTCCTTGCTCATTCAGAATGCAGCAGCCCGACTGATCTTTAACCTCCCCAAGTTCGCCCACACTGCACCGCTCTTCCACTCCCTTCACTGTGTCGGCCCAAATCTGCTTCAAGACGCTGGTGCTGGCCTACCGTGCTGTGAATGGATCAGGCCCTTCCTAAATCCAGGCCATAGTTAAACCATACACCCCAGCTCGCTCACCTCGCTCTGCATCGGCCAATCGGCTCGCTACTCCCTCACTGCGAGCGGGACACAGATTCCCCTCAAACAAAACCCGCCTGTTTGCTACCCTGGCTCCAAAATGGTGGAACAAGCTCCCCATTGATGTCAGGTCAGCAGAAAGCTGTCACACCTTCCGTCGCAGACTGAAAACTCACCTGTTTCAACTTTACTTCAGCCAATGAAGTAGAAAAATAAATAAAATAAATCTGTTCTTTGTATGTTGCACTTACATTGGTTTGGCTTATTTGAGGCTATTGTTCTGCACTTAAATGATTTCACCTATTTGAAGCTAATGTACTAAAGATATCAGCTGTTCGGAGTTCAATCCTCATGATTGTTTGCACTTATTGTAAGTCGCTTTGGACAAAAGCGCCAGCTAAATGAACTGTAATGTAACATGTGCATCATTTAGGTGCCAGCCATGAACTAACAAAAATAAATGAATAAATCTTCATCCATGGTGGGATGATGGGGGATAAATAGAGGGATAATGTGAGAGGTCATGAGGTGTTCAGGGAGTTATCTATACATGTTGAAATCAACAGGGAGGCTAACAAATGAATTTGAAGGAACAATTGTCCAGACACATGAAATCAGTGGCATTACTAACAGCTTCCAGTTCCAGCTATAGTAGCTGTGGTACTTGTACTTGTGAGACGTCTGTAATACTAATGGAACTATTTTAGCCTGAGCAGTCACAGTAGTGGTAGTGCTGTAGTTATAGAACCAATGGTCCTTGTAGTATCAGTTTTATATGAGGTTGTTGATTGTTACCGGTTTGTAAGGGCTTCAAGCTTAAGCTCATACGATTTCAATACTCTTATTAAATTAAACACACATCCGCTACAAAACTGCATCTGCCAAATAAAAACATTTGGTATTTCATTAATTTATAATGAGTAACCACTTATTCAAATTTAATCTAGTTGATGATCGATGGATGAAAAAAGGAAGGAATTTGCACGCACACATCTTTCACTTCCTGACAGCTGACACAACAACAGCAGAAATCTACCTGTGCTCGTGTGTTTTTCTTCACTTCTTTGTGTTTTATTCAATTTCCTGTATCCCGCTCCCGTGTGTGTGACCCTGTTAGTTTGGCTGCTGAGTGATGCGGCGGGTCGTCAGTTCACTGAGGAGGAGATGGCTGCTGTCAGGTAACACAGAGACACTGAAACACATCCAGAGAAATACAGTGAAGTATTCAGTAGTTTACTTCAGTAAAAGTACTAATACCACACTGTGAAAAGACTCCACTACAAGTTAAAGTACTGCATTCAAATCCTTACATAGTAAAAGGAAAAGTATGTGAGTATAATCAGCAATATGTACTTAAAAGTATGAAAGTAAAAAATATTAATTTTGCAGTAAATTTTCCCTGTTAGTGTTTCACTATTATATCTTATGTTTCTGTATTAATAGTCCTGCTGCATTAATGTGTGTGTTACATGTTCCTGCTGCATTAATGTGTGTGTTAATACATATGTTGTGTTCCTGCTGCATTAATGTGTGTGTTACATGTTCCTGTTACATTAATGTGTGTGTTACATGTTCCTGCTGCATTAATGTGTGTGTTACATGTTCCTGTACATTAATGTGTGTGTTACATGTTCCTGCATTAATTGATGTGTGTTGTTCCTGTTGCATTAATGTGTGTGTTGCATGTTCCTGCTGCATTAATGTGTGTGTTACATGTTCCTGCTGCATTAATGTGTGTGTTACATGTTCCTGCTGCATTAATGTGTGTGTTACATGTTCCTGTTACATTAATGGTGTGTGTTACATGTTCCTGCTGCATTAATGTGTGTGTTACATGTTCCTGTTACATTAATGTGTGTGTTACATGTTCCTGTTACATTAATGTGTGTGTTACATGTTCCTGCTGCATTAATGTGTGTGTTACATGTCCTGCTGCATTAATGTGTGTGTTACATGTTCCTGCTGCATTAATGTGTGTGTTACATGTTCCTGTTACATTAATGGTGTGTGTTACATGTTCTGCTGCATTAATGTGTGTGTTACATGTTCCTGTTACATTAATGTGTGTGTACATGTTCCTGTTACATTGATGTGTGTGTTCCTGTTGCATTAATGTGTGTGTTGCATGTTCCTGTTACATTAATGTGTGTGTTACATGTTCCTGCTGCATTTATGTGTGTGTTACATGTTCCTGCTGCATTAATGTGTGTTACATGTTCCTGCTGCATTAATGTGTGTGTGCATGTTCCTGCTGCATTAATGTGTGTGTTACATGTTCCTGCTGCATTAATGTGTGTGTTACATGTTCCTGTTACATCAAGGTGTGTGTACATGTTTCTGCGCATTATGTGTGTGTTGCATGTTCCGCTGCATTAATGTGTGTTACATGTTCCTGCTGCATTAATGTGTGTGTTACATGTTCCTGCTGCATTAATGTGTGTTACATGTTCCTGCTGCATTAATGTGTATGTTACATGTTCCTGCTTTATTAATGTGTGTTACATCTTCCTGCTGCATTAATGTGTGTGTTGCATGTTCATGTTACATTAATGTGTGTGTTACATGTTCATGTTACATTAATGTGTGTGTTGCATGTTCCTGTTACATTAATGTGTGTGTTGGCATGTTCCTGCTGCATTAATGTGTGTGGTTGCATGTTCCTGCTGCAATAATGTGTGTTACATGTTCCTGCTGCATTAATGTGTGTGTTGCATGTTCCTGCTGTAATAATGTGTGTTACATGTTCCTGTTACATTAATGTGTGGTGTTGCATGTTCCTGCTGCAATAATGTGTGTTTACATGTTCCTGCTGCATTAATGTGTGTGTTACATGTTCCTGCTGCATTAATGTGTGTGTTGCATGTTCCTGCTCCATTAATGTGTGGTTACATGAGTTCCTGCTGCATTAATGTGTGTGTTACATGTTCCTGCTACATTAATGTGTGTGTTACATGTTCCTGCTACATTAATGTGTGTGTTACATGTTCCTGCTGCATTAATGTGTGTGTTACATGTTCCTGCTGCATTAATGTGTGTTATATGTTCCTGCCTGCATTAATGTGTGTGTTGCATGTTCCTGCTACATTAATGTGTGTGTTACATGTTTCCTGCTGCATTAATGTGTGTGTTGCATGTTCCTGCTGCATTAATGTGTGTGTTACATGTTCCTGCTGACATTAATGTGTGTGTTGCATGTTCCTGCTACATTAATGTGTGTGTTACATGTTTCCTGCTGCATTAATGTGTGTTGTATGTTCCTGCTGCATTAATGTGTGTGTTACATGTTCCTGCTGCATTAATGTGTGTGTTACATGTTCCTGCTGCATTAATGTGTGTGTTGCATGTTCCTGTTACATTAATGTGCGTGTTGCATGTTCCTGCTACATTAATGTGTGTGTTACATGTTCCTGTTACATTAATGTGTGTGTTTGCAGTTCCTGCTTACATTAATGTGTGTGTTACATGTTCCTGTTACATTAATGTGTGTGTTACATGTTCCTGTTACATTAATGTGTGTGTTACATGTTCCTGTTACATTAAGTGTGTGTTACATGTTCCTGCTACATTAATGTGTGTGTTACATGTTCCTGCTGCATTAATGTGTGTGTTACATGTTCCTGTTACATTAATGTGTGTGTTACATGTTCCTGCTTACATTAATGTGTGTGTTACATGTTCCTGTTACATTAATGTGTGTGTTACATGTTCCTGCTACATTAATGTGTGTGTTGCATGTTCCTGCAGTGTGATGATTCATGAACACCGCAGGTCTGCTCATATTTTTAGTCTTTTACTTTAACTTTACATTTCTTCATTAGATGCTTCTGACACAAGAAAACAGTTTTTATCATTTGATGATTACATTTTATATTTATAATTGTAAAGTCTGTAAATCGTTTGTTCAAATGTTTGTTCTTTAGCTGCAATTTCTGTTTTTGTGTAACGTCAAGATCTTGTTATCTTTTGCGGATGATATTCAATATTGTCAAATAGAAATGAGCCAATAATGAATTATCTCCCCTCAATCTTTCCCCAACAGTTTCTCGCTCACTCTCATTGATGCTCTCGACACTCTTCTGGTAAGATCTGAAGAAAAAAAAATGTCATTCTGTAAACGTCTTAGATGACGTCTGATTATTATCAGAGACAAACTTTAGACTCCTGTCTGTGTGAAAGTGTGTTAAAGACTTTGACGTCAACGCCTCCGTGTTCAAAACCAACATCAGAGGTAAAGAGGAGGGGGCGGAGGAATTGTACCTTCATGTTAAGTAGTCAAACTAGCCTGTGTGTTTGTGTGTTTGTGTGTGTGTGTGTGTGTATGTGTGTGTGTGTATGTGTGTCTGTGTAGTGGTGGGTGGTCTGCTGTCGGCTCACCTGTTAGCAGGACGTGCAGGGATGGACCTTGAGCCCGGTTGGCCCTGTTCAGGACCGCTGCTGATGATGGCCGAGGACGCTGCTCGAAAATTGTTGCCTGGTATAAACACACACACACACACACACACACACCCACACCCCCACACACACACCTTTCATAAATCACTAGAATAAATTACACAAATAGGCTTCAATTTGTTTATGTGCTACCAAACTAAATGCAAATCTTTGCAAATCTGAACTGCGATCGGAAGTTGTTTGGAGGACACGTCTGTTCTCACTCGATGTTTGTTAGTTTGATGAATAAGAATAAGTTCGTGTCACCAAAGTGAAGTGAGGGCAGATCTATGCACTGATCCCATATTCCAGAAGAAAGACACTTTATCGTAATAATAAGCGAGTCAACAATTAAATACATTACAAGGGATTAAAGGATGATAACTTAACTAACTCCAAATGTAAGAATCTGGTTAAGGAAAAATATGGAATGTAAAAGATGTGTAAACTGTGTGAGGTTTACAACACACAACATTTCTGATGATGCCTCGGTTAGATGTGACAGTTAAGACGATTGTGTGTGTTTGTGTATCTCTGCTACCCGCTTGTTGTTTCTTTCTTTCTTGATATAATGTTTCCCTCATCTGTCAACTATATCCTATGAAGTCACATTGTATCTGTTTTGTTTATTATTATTTAATCTTATATTAATTGTATTTTATTGTGTCTGCTCTGTAACTATGAGCACACAAACACTGTGCACATCTCTTTCATGACACAGATGTGTATGAGAGGGACGAGGAGCTCAACAGTTGCAGATAAACTCCTGAACACTGAAAACAAAAAGTTTTGGTACTAAAGTTCGTCTGTAAAGATTATTATTATTATTATTATTATTATTATAAATGCTATTTAAATAAAGAACTGCTGATTTACATGTTTCAATGTAGAAAGCAAAAGTACAGGAAGGATCTTTGGACACTTGTCTGTCTCTCTGTCCAGGTGGGGAACCACATTGACAAGAAGTGGGTTGCTCAGGATGCGGGTATCGGAGCGGGGGTCGACTCCTACTTTGAGTATCTGGTGAAAGGAGCCATCATGCTGCAGGACGAAGAGCTGCTCAGCATGTTCCTGGGTAACGCTCACAGCCCTCTCATCTCGCTCAGCGTGCCTCTGAGCAAGGCACCACACAACCGCGCCTACATCCTAAAGACACATAAAGAATGAAAAACAAAGCCTAAAGGATTTCAAATCAACATCTATGTGATGACTTTTCTCAGAGTACGATCGAGCCATTCAGAACTACACCCGGTTTGACGACTGGTACCTGTGGGTCCAGATGCACAAAGGAACCGTCTCCATGCCAGTTTTCCAGTCTCTGGAGGCCTTCTGGCCCGGCCTGCAGGTACAAACAGTACACTGAACTTAAGCTTCTGATAAATGCATAATACTGGTAAATATTCATTTCCTTTGTGTTTCAGTCTCTCCTGGGGAACTTGGACAGCGCAGTGAGAACCTTCCAGAACTATTACTCTGTGTGGAGACAGTTTGGAGGTCTGCCGGAGTTTTACAGCATCCCTCAGGGTTACACTGTGGAGAGAGAGGGATACCCACTGAGGCCAGGTGTTACGCCTCAGACACAGGGAAGGAAGACTCATACGCACGACTCCGGACACAATGGTAAAGCGTAAGAAAAACAATACTTTACTTCAATAAAACAGAATCTTAACTGAAAGCTCTCACTAGGAGGATAAACAAAGTTCTCTGAAAAAACAATCAGGAAACAATCAGGGGCGGGGCAGACGCTGACGATGGTGGGAAACCACACAAGGACAGGAAGTAAACACAAGACATGACACAAGGGAGGTGAACTCTACAAAATAAAACAGGAACACAAATCCAGAGTCATGACACCAGGTCAGTCCACCTACCTGTTACCCAGCAATGACGTGGAGAAGGAGGGAAACATATCAGCACACAGACACAGAAAGTCCCTTTAAATAAAGACGCTCTAGAGTCCTTGGAGGACAGAAACATCAAAGAACTTCCATAAAACTCTAAATTAATATTATTTTCTTACTTTAAAACCAACATCAGTCCTGATAATAAATACTAAATATTCATTTAAAAGTGTTAACCCTTTAAATGTGAGTTTGTTGACATAATACCTGCATAACATTCTTTATATTTTCTATCTACTAAATACAAGGGAAACATTTCTTTAACAGTCTGGGATATTTCAATGAAGAGCAACAACATTGATTTTGATCCATTGCATCAAACACATAATACAGCAGCAGTGCCCCTCGTGGAAACCATGGGAACAGCACGTGTTTGCTCCGAAGGGCAAACATGAGAAAACGGCTCAATTTGGTGGAAAACAGTAAAAAGTACAATTTTGAAAGCAGGGCTCCAGATTGAAGCCTGATATGATAGCAAGCATGAATTATTCTGTAATGGTTGTGTGTTCAAATATTGTGGTTTTAATGGGTTTCAATCAATCAAGGCTGTGAGTTTATTATAGACTTATTATAGGAGCTGAGGTTCAACTTCCAAATTCAGGAAATAGAAAAGAAAACTCACACCTTTGCTAAAATGTTTGCCCTGCGCATTAACACAGCCAACATGATCAAAAACAAAAAATACTCTTAGTGAGGCATAAGGGTTAAGATACACTTTTAAATAAACACAAAGATGAACCACATTTTAACGTTGCATTAAAACTTGGACGGGTTGTTGTGGTCCTACCTGTTCCCATGAGCTCTCTGTTGTCACGGTAACAGGGGCTGTTCTGGTCCTCACTCTTCCTCTCCGACATGAAGTCGCCGCCCTGAGAAGATGACCACTTCCTCCTACAACAGCAGCAGCAGTCAGTGAAACACAAAACTTAAACATAACTTTCCTCCAGCTGCCCGTCCAGCTGCCCGTCCAGCTGCTCGTCCAGCTGCTCGTCCAGCTGCTGGTCCAGCTGCTGGTCCAGCTGATCGTCCAGCTGCTGGTCCAGCTGCTGGTCCAGCTGCTGGTCCAGCTGATCGTCCAGCTGATCGTCCAGCTGTTCGTCCAGCTGTTCGTCCAGCTGTTCGTCCAGCTGCTGGTCCAGCTGCTGGTCCAGCTGCTGGTCCAGCTGCTCGTCCAGCTGTTCATCCAGCTGCTCGTCCAGCTGTTCGTCCAGCTGCTGGTTGGAGTGGTAGTACTTGATGTGGTAGTGCAGCAGGCTCGCCTTCCTGAACGACTTGGTGCAGCCGGCTGCGGGACACTTGAAGGGGTTGTGCTCCAACTCAATGGAGAGAATGTGTAACATTAATTGCAAAATGAATAAACAGAAATGTAGTAAATGTATGTATAATACGTAATGGGAAGTAATATATTTATATACACAGAGATGTCACATAGCAACGTGTGCAGCAAACATCTGGTCATTATTTGGTTTATATATTCTTTGCAGTCAACATTTTGCCAATTTTAGATTCTAATAAATTCCTGTCTCGCTGCAACTTGTGTTTAATATTTGAGAACTTTGGCTTCTTTTTTTGAATAACATGTTTATATAAAACTCAAAGTGAGCTTTCATAGAAATACTTGTTTTGTGCGGACCAACAGAACTCATGTAATGTATCTACACTTGAAACATTTAAAATGATACCCAGCTGTTTGGGATGTGTACCGTATGTGCTTTAATCCTTAATAAATGATAAGGCGCAGACGCATGACTTACAGTACCTAGCCCTCATTTACAATATAACTGTACAGTTTGTATGCAGTGTTTGTGTTTATGTGGAGCATAATGTTTTGTATAGTTTGTCAGAGCTCTTACGTGGCTCTCTGCTGAATTTGTGAGTGGTGGGCAGGTGGGCCTGGCGCTCCAACAGGACTGTCTGAGAAAGATTGAGATAAACAGACAGAGCGTGCGGTTATAGGAGGACTAAAGAAATAAACATCATTTATAGCAATAACTATTGAATCAGTCCAGATAGAGGACGAGTCGTTGCTTCTTTTCTCCTCTCAAAAACTACACTTGAAAAGTTGAGCCATCCTCAGTTTGCAGAATAGCCAATAATGTTATTATATTATTTTCCATACAGTCAGTAAACATCTCTCTTGTGATGGATAAAGGGTATTGGAAATACATGCAGCGTAATGTCATGTATTATGTATTAATTAAATGCACAATATTTAATCTTCTGCCACTAGGGGTCTCTCAATCAAAGAAATAACAAAAGATGGAGTTTGGTGGCGTCGTGTAGCAGCGGTGCATCATGGGAGTTCATCAGGTCAGTCAGGTTGTCCTTGTTAGGATTCCTTCAGTGTTCATCGTTCAGGAGGTTTTTATCCACAGAGGCCTCCTGTAATTATTCGTGTCTGAAAGTCTCTGATGTTTACCTTTGTCGATGGAGGCGGGGTCAGGAGGAGCGGGCTGGGTGGAGTCGGCTGTGATTGGCTGATTCTGAGCTCCACCGCTTCTACCTGGAAGAGGAGAAATTCATTAGTATTAGCTGCATGATTGTAGACGATGAAAGATTTAAAGGCATTTACCTCACCTACAAATTGAACACTTTGATTATATAATCAGACAGACATGTAGAATAACTATGTTAACTTACCGTCATCTGCTTTCTTCTTTGCTGGTGGATGGGAGGATGAAGGTTCTGCTTTCCTCTTCCTCTCCTCCTCCTCAGCTCCTTCCTTCTCCTCTGATGTCACGTTCTCCATTTCTTCCTCCTTCCTCTCCTCCTCTCTCTCTCCACCATCCTCCTCCTCCTCCTCCTCCTCACTCTCACCTTCCTCCCATCCCTCGCTTCCCACCGCACTCTTCTCAGATCTGGACTTCTGTGCCACCACACACACAAAACAAACAAACAAAACACTTAAGATCAGAGGAGTTTTGATTGGAGCAGCAAATCAGATGATGACCAATGGGAATGTAGCATTTCTTACTTCCTGGAAGGGTTTGACCTTAGTGGGCTTCACAGTCAGAACCACGCCGTCGTAGAAGCACACTTTGTAGGAGTCTGACACACACACACGCACACGCACACTCAAGATAGAAACATCTGGACAGGTGTGTGTGTGTGTGTGTGTGTGTGTGTGTCCACACCAGTTCTTGTGGCGGTCTCGGGCTTCTAGCTGAGCTCCAACCTCAAAGGTGATTCCTGACCTGTCCGGGGGAGTCTTCATCTGGCACAAAGAGAAAAACAACTATTATAAATGTATTTTTTCTGTCTTATACATATTTACACGACAAAGTTTGTTCTACGGTTAGTGGACAGTCCTTCTTATATATTTTATATTTCATATGTCTGTTTGTTTGAGCCTGAAACACTTTGATTGCTCAAAAGTGTGTCTGGTGTCACTCTGTGTAAACGTTGTTCTTGTGCATTTAGGTAAGAGCTTTGTCATCAACATGAATCTGTCCAACAACACACTAAGCTCTGTCAGCAAAGAAGAGAACAATGTTAACTTTGCATTCTTTGCAATGTTTATGTTGCTTTAAATGCCAACATGTGCAGAATAGAGATCAACATAGGCCGTCTCGCTGACTTCAACAAATTCCCAGAGTCCAAATATAAATTCACAATTCATATTGTTATTTTGCCAAATACTGCACCTTACCCCATCTCATCTCATCTCATTCTTAAGTGGCAGACAAACCCTTTTCCCAGCTGTGATAGGCTCGCTAGCGTCGGGGTTGGCCGTTCTCTTCTCACGATGTCTATCTTTTCTTGAAAAGCTCGTCTTGAAAATGGCGTTGTAATGATATCTGCGACCACATCGATCTCTTCTCCTCCTTCAGCCATTGTGGGTTGAAAAAAACAGCTTGTAGAAATCTAGACAAATTAGCTCGTTCAAAGTTTGCTAGCTCTGCATAGCTCTGCCTCTCAATAGTGCGTATCCAATCAAAAGACGTGGACGTGCCTGACGTTATCGTACGCCTGCTAGCTGACCCCGGTGTCCCCAACTCGACATCTGATTGGTTAACGCCACAGTTTTGTCTCCGTTCACTTTAAGCTACAGGCGCCCGCACTGTTGCTTCTGAAGGCCTCAGGGCAGATCTCTTGGACCCTGGCAACACATCATGGCTGAAATATGATTGGATAAAAACTCTAACATAAAGGCCAGACCTCCAAATCTCCATCTGAGGCTGGAAGCAGCGCAACCAAGAGGAAAGCTATGAAATGAAGAGAATAGACTATGGGGAATAATTTAATACATATTTGTGGAAAAATATATAAAAATGAAATGTATATTCTGATGATGTTTAGGCCAGCAGAGAAGGCCTTGCTGGCCCTGACGGCCCACCACTGAGTAGCTCTGTGAAATGTCACAGTGAAAGCAGCGAGTTCAATGTCGCCCTACGGGCTGTCATGGGAGCGGGCCCCTTTATAAAACTGTCCCCGCTGCTCAAACGTAATTATGAGCGTTAAAATGTGTCAAAATTAAATATGCTAAAATTAAGCATTATCTGATGCTAACTTTTGGTGAATTTAGGACAAATCTGCGGACGCGACTCAGAATAAGAATAATTTTTATTGCCATGTAGGTTTTCACCTACAAGGAATTTGCTCTGGTTTAGCTGGTGCATAAATATAAAGAAATAACAATTAACAATATATACAAAATACAAACAGTACAGATAACGTACAACACAAGGACAGATAAACAAAGTAAAAACTGTATTTTGGATGTTTTTGTTCCACTAGCCCGACAGAAGACATGTTATGGAAGCAAAATAGCCCACACCCACAACATAGTTTACTGTATGTTTTTGAGCTTATATAATATATAATTATAATTTAATATTTTTACGTTTATTTATCCCAATTCTTGCTAAACAAATATTATGTTTATCTACTTATTTGAATTAATATTCTTGTTTCTTTGGACCATTATGTTGAGTAAATGTCTGCAATGTTTGTATATTTAGAGGTTTTCTTTTTCAATAAACATCATAAACATCTTTTATTAATTCTGTTCTGAAATCCAAAGTGTTTTAGAGGGTTGTGCGTACAAGTTCCTGATACGGAAACTTTTTCTATTATTGACAAACACATTCTGAATTTATGACCCCAAAGGTCACAGAAACCTATTTAAAAATAATTCATAAAGTTTACTAATTTGCAGTGGACCCTTGTACCTTTTGTAAAGAAACAGACGAAACATTAGAACACTTTGTTCTCATCATGTCCTGTGTTCATGTACTGGTCCACCTGCTGCTCACCCACTTCCACCTGAGAAATGTTAGACACGCTAAACATCCACACAAAATATAAGTAGATATATTGGCTAATACTAGCAATAAATATTGGCAATCTCAATTAAAAAATAGCATTATTAAAAAGTAATATTTGTAAAATCCCACTTAGTATGTTTCTTGTTCTCTTGACTTAATAAACAGCCAAGTCAAACTAATGTAGCTTTGCTAATTGTTCCAGAGGCAAACTGGGTCAAACAGCAACAGCGACTCTAAGAGGCTGAAATGTTTATTACGCTTCACCATTTACAGCCATGTCAAAGTCAGTGGATACAAGTCCAGACATGTGTTAAAGAAACTTTGCAGACTGTTCCCAGAGTCCAGTCTAAACACGGAGAAGCAACATTTAGTGAGAAACACTTCCAGAACATTCGTGCTGACTTTGAATACCTTTACACCCGGGTTGAGTTCTCATTTGATCAGTTCTTATCTTTTGTTTAAAGTTATTTTAATTTGCATTTTAAAGTTTTATGCTTTATATTTATTTTTATTTATAAACTGACGACTCCTGACGTTTTATGGATTTTGCAAAACAATGACTACAGAACAACTGATTAACTGTACAATTAACCCAAATAGTGAACGCAATAACTGCAGGACGTTTGGGTAAAATGTTGCATCAGAGATGAGGTTTCCTGTTATTATTAGGTACTTTTAATACAATGTTCTGTCTGTATTATGTTTAAATATATATATATATATTTTAACACTTATAAATACTTAATATACGTACTTTGTTTTAGTTGTTTTATTCTGTGTTTTCTTCACCCTGATGCTCGACCATTCTTCTATTAGCTCTTTGGTTGTTTTAACTGTTCTAATGCTGGACGAGACTGTTTAGCACAACGACTCTGTGAATATAACAGACTGTGTTCTTCACCGTGTCTTTATCCTGTGAGGTTTAAAATATTAAATATTAATCCAGATTTAAATAGAACAATTTAGTTTTCTTCACAGAAATGAATGAAATCCAGAGATAGAGGCCAACGATGTGGTGTCTTATACCCCTTTAAATGAAGAAGGCTTCACGACCCTACGAGATGTTATAATCTGATATATTTAGACTTTATTATTCTTTATACTGTGAACTTTTGCACATTCCTTGCAGAATGTACCTGCACAAAACTGTACAGCTCTACATTTTAAAAACAGATATATTATTCCAACGTTAAATCATTTTATTTGTTCATTTGTTCTTGTTTAGATTGATTTATAGTGTTTTATGTTTAAGGAGAAATAAACACGCTGACCTGTTGAAGAAGCTGTCAGTTATTTTATATCGATACATTGCTGTGAATTTGTTTTTAACTATCATTTGTTTAACATTTATTTATTTACAAGTAGTTTTTAATGTTTGAAGTGAAATAAAATACATTTATAAATACATGTGTGCTGCCTGTCTCACTATTCGGAAACATCCATAATGGAAGGCATTGAATGTCTGCAATTCAATTCATGACGTTGTTGCATTTGATTAGTTTAGATTTTCTGATTGCTATTCTTATATATATATAAAGAAGAAAGGAATATAAAATAATGTGTCGAGCTCTTCATACAGCAGCTGCCTCAGATATGAGACTGTCCCTGGGGTACAGATAATAGAGATAATATATTTACTCCAGTCCTCCAATAGAAATATCTTTAATGTGCTTTGTAGCTCGACTGCACCAGATCAAGTTGCTTCTGCAGGTTTATTTGCACAGCATGTTGTGCTCCGAACACATGGGCATGTGCGAAGGAGGATTTCTAAATCCTTCTCTAGAGGAAAGTATGCACATGTATAACATTCAGGTGACTCAGCAGAGCAGGTGAGGGGCCAGTCGAGGGTCTCGTTTCAGCTTCCAATCAAGAGTTTGGTACTTTTGAGGAGCTGCTTCCTTGTGCCTGGAACAAACACACGTGAATAATCAGATACACACACCCTTTGCTTTTGGGCCAAAACGCTTGCCGTTAATCTTCTGCAGTAACAGCGAGCAGAGTGATGCTTTTTCATAATTATATGACTTTGAATGGTTAGAATGTTAAAAATAAATACATTTTATAGAGTGGTGCAGCACTGAGCATTTGACCACTTCTGGTTCTCTCAAAGTCAACGTTTCTTTTTATGGGTTTTTGGGTAGAGGCCTGAAATAAATGTGGTTAACACAAGATAAAAAGATTTTAAAGTTTTGTTCTTCAACATAAAGTACGTCAGTAAATATCCCACTTGTGAATTTTGAAGCTTTTACATGTCTTACAGGTTAGGTGGCTTATGAGACTACACAACGTTGTGTAGTCGGTGTAGTCGAACCTCTGATTGAAGAGGAACAATGCGGATTCCGTCCTGGTCTTGGAACAACGGACCAACTCTTCACTCTTGCAAGGATCCTGGAGGGGGCCTGGGAGTACGCCCATCCGGTCTACATGTGTTTTGTGGATCTGGAGAAGGCGTATGACCGGGTCCCCCGGGAGATACTGTGGGAGGTGCTGCGGGAGTATGGGGTGAAGGGGTCACTTTTGAGGGCCATCCAATCCCTGTACGCCCAAAGTGAGAGTTGTGTCCGGATACTCGGCAGTAAGTCGGACTTGTTCCCAGTGAATGTTGGCCTCCGCCAGGGCTGCGCTTTATCACCAATCCTGTTTGTGATGTTCATGGACAGGATATCGAGGCGTAGTCGTGGAGGAGAGGGGTTGCAGTTCGGTGGCCTGAGGATCTCATCGCTGCTCTTTGCAGATGATGTGGTCCTGATGGCATCATCGGTCTGTGACCTTCAGCAGTCACTGGATGGGTTCACAGCCGAGTGTGAAGCGGTTGGGATGAGGATCAGCACCTCCAAATCTGAGGCCATGGCTCTCAGCAGGAAACCGGTGGATTGCCTACTCCGGGTAGGGAATGAGCCCTTATCCCAAGTGAAGGAGTTCAAGTACCTCGGGGTCTTGTTCGGGAGTGAGGGCACGATGGATCGAGAGATTGGCCGGAGAATCGGAGCAGCGGGGGCGGTACTGCAGTCACTTTACCATTGTGACAAAAAGAGAGTCGATCTTCGTTCCTACCCTCACCTATGGTCATGAAGGCTGGGTCATGACCGAAAGAACGAGATCACGGGTACAAGCGGCCGAAATGTGTTTTCTCAGACGGGTGGCGTCTCCCTTAGAGATAGGGTGAGAAGCTCAGCCATCAGGAGAGACTCGGAGTAGAGCCGCTGCTCCTTTACGTTGAAAGGAGTCAGTTGAGGTGGTTCATCTAGTAAGGAGCCACCTGGGCGCCTCCCTAGGGAGGTGTTCCAGGCACGTCCAGCTGGGAGGAGACCCCGGGGAAGACCCAGGACTCGGTGGAGAGATTATATCTCCTCACTGGGAACGCCTCAGGATCCCCCAGTCAGAGCTGGAGGATGTGGCCAGGAGAATGGAAGTTTGGGGTTCCTTACTGGAGCTGCTGCCCCCGACCCCCGATAAGCGGTAGACGATGGATGGATGGACAACGTTGTGAACACGAGCCCTCCTTTAGTTTAGTGGTGGTAACGTGAAGTCATGTGACCGCTGTGCAGTTTGTTTGTAGCCTAACGTTAGCTTTTTACTTCTAGTGATTGCATCTACGCTTTAGAAATCATCAAAGTGGTGTTAATATGTGGAGATTATCCTGCTGAACTAAAGGTGTAAGTATAATAAACTTATTTTCTGCCATAATTCAAAGTCTAATGGAAAAATCCCTTTTGGCTTTTTGTCGAGGGAACCAGTGCGATGCTAACTTCTGGGTCGGCCTACAAATATGTGTGTGTTTGTGTGTGTTTGTCTGTGTGTGTGTGTGTGTGTGTGTAGTACATGTTGAGGTGTTTCTTGGCGGCATGTATTCGTAGTGTTTTCTCAGAGCAGTAGGTCTGGTACTCTTCCTCCTGCTGCTCCGTCATGTTGAGCTGCTTCTTGTGGTACCACTGCTGTTTCCTCTGCAGTTCCTGTGTCTCCTAAACAAAGAAACTACATCTTTAAGGTCTTTGTCCTGCATTGGATAAAAGATGCACAATAACGTAATAACAACTTCATCTTTAACTTTTACACTAAAGATATTAGTGTAGGCAGGTGGAGAGAGAGTTAATATTGTATCTTTAACATCAACACCTCCATATGGCCACACCCTCATTATGAATACATGGTAGAAGGTCACCTTCAGAAAAATGCTATGAACTCCAGTATATTCAACCTTTAGTCAAACTGAAACGCACTGCTACCTTGAATTAAAGATTTCTCTAAGTTTGAACTTTGAATATTGTTGGAAACATTTGGGATAATGTAAGTACACAATTCAGTAAAATATTTAACATAGATCGAGTCGCTTTTAGACATATTAATGTGGAAATGTTACATGTTATACGTTAAAGTTCCTGCAGTGAATAAGGGATATAATATACATCATGAGTGAACTTTACCTTTTCATAGCGTTCCTGAATGAGGTCGGCGTGCTCCACCAGTCTCTGTTTAAACTCGGCCAAACAGTCCTGGTGGAGCTGCTTGGCGTCTTCGGCGCTCAGAGTCTCTGTGTTGTCCAGCCGAATGAGGAGAGGAGCCAGGATGTCCTTCTCCTTCTCCTGCAGCCACCGCTGCTCCTCCGCATCCAGACGCTCCTGCAACGGCAGAGAAATGGTCGACAAAGGACGTCACAGACACGTGTTTGGCTTTCCTGAAGGTGTTAGCCTGCTTGGACGTATTCAACTCTACTTTTGTCAGAAAAAGGTGTTTTTTGGCTGTTGAAACTGAACGACATTGTCAAAGGCCATTTTAAATGTCTTTAATATATAGTAGTTATTCAGTTGGTAGGTAAATAGATAACTAGTGATGGAGCAGTAATACCACAGTGTAGAAATACTCTGTAACAAGTCAAAGTCCTGCATTCTTACTTCAAGTAATGATCTCAAAGATGTTCATCTCAACACATTTCTGTTGTATCTTTGGCTGAACGCGGCAACACAATGGTGACTGAGCCTCCGGCCCACTGATGAAGCTTTTGTATTTGCAGTGTTTTACGTCTGTGGCGACAAAAATCACAAGCAGCATCTCCAGGAAGTGAGATCCACAAACACCTGCAACTCCCACCAAAGAGAATTGCTTTGTGGATCGAAGTACAAAAGTATTTGCATGAAAATGTATTTAAAGTACCAAAAGTAAAAGTTGTCATTCTACTGAATAACACATTTCAGAATGATATATGTTACCGTATATCATTGAAGCTAAACATTGAGTTAAAGGACGACTTTATATACTGCCGGGGAGCTTAATCCATAATCATTTAAAAGGTGATTTATATTTTGTATTAATGATCTTGACATTGAAAAGTAGTCAATAATAAGTAACTAATGTTGTCCGGGAACCATCACCTTACCGCGGTGGAGAGGTTTGTGTGTCCCTATGAACCATCACCTGTGTTGTCTGGAGCCTAGTGCTCCTGGTAGGGTCTCCCAAGGCAAATTGGTCTCAGGCGAGGGGCCAGACTAAGTATGGTTCAAAACGACTTCATGAAACAGAGGGAAAGAGAAGGAGAGATAATAGTCAATAATAAGTAACTAATGTTGTCGGAGAAATGTAGTGGAGTCAAAAGTCCAATATTTACCTTTAAGTATAAAGTAGCAACAATCTGAATTAAAGTGCCTCACTCCACTCACACACCACTGGCAGGTTGGTAGGTAAGTGTTGTCTCGAAGGGAAAGGGTCAACAGGAAGGTAGGAAACAGTTGCTGTTCAATGGGAATCTTGTCTCACCATTTCCTGTCTCTGGCTGCGGGCCCTGGCAGCTCCGGTTGTCGTCCACGGGGAGAAGTGAAGCTGAATGTCTCCCTCCTCCTGCTCTCTGCAGGCCACGATGTCTCTCACCTGCTCACACATTCACGTCTTTAACTTGAGTGAAAGTAGTAAACACCAAGATGTATTAGAAACTCCAGCATCATGGACGTTTCCCAGGTGCATCACATTGTCAGCTCTTCATGAGGACCTGACTGTGATTAACTGGGAGAGGTTTGACTGAGGGAGTCTGCAGCGACTGCTGGAGGGTTATACTCTGGATTCTGCAGGTCACGCATGCTTTGTAACAAATGCAGGCTCACGCACTCCCCATTACATTTTATATAAATCTTTAGGATGGTCCTCTTATTGCCAAGACATTGTTAGGCAAACTACCAACTTCTATCTCTGCAATAAGGACAGAGGGTCGTATGCTGTACAGATGTAACTGAGACACATAGGGTTCTATAAATAACATGTGAGTGATTGATTCATCTCCATCCTTTAATCCCTTCTTATTACTATGGGAACCACACCGTTTCTTTTCCTTATGTGTGCAGGTGTCCAGAAACCATGAATATTATGGGATGAATTGGGACACCACTGTACTGTGACTCCAGCTGACACTGAGGACACGTTACCTCTTTCTTAGATTCCCTGATCTGGAGAAGCACCTTGTCCTCATCCTTCATCAGGGCCACCAGCATCTCATGTAGAGCCAAAGTTTTAAGAGGCTCCTCGGATGGATCCACCTGAACGCCCACACAGACACAAATGTTGTGATTGTTGGAGAGTGAGAAACAGGAACAGCTCTGAGACTTTTACTTTGAAAGGCTGTGAAACCTGCTGTATGTCTTAGTGTGTGTTTGTTGTACCTGGAAGCTGGAGACCATGTCTTGTGTGAAGTCCTCGGCCTTCTTATTTTCTGTTGACTCTCGCGGTTTGATGAAGCTTCTCTTTGAAGGGATGAATCTGTGATCCTCTAAGTGATAGGTCAACTCGATACGTCTTTGAGCCAATAGGAACACTCGCTCGGCCACGTCTTCGTTGGCCGGCTTGGATCTGTTCCTGTGGAAACGCTCCACCACTTTCTGTACACACACACACACACACACACACACACACACACACACACACACACACACACACACACACACACACAGTGACCAGCTGAGAGAAACAGACAGGACGTCAGAAGGAATGAAAGATGTTGGACTAACATAATATAAAAAACATTTCACCTGAAATGATTCTCAACTATCCTGAGCGACTGATATCATTTATAAAATGATGGTAAAATGACCCCAGTGTGAATTTGTTTTGCTTTATGTTTACATCATTTTACCTGAACTGGTCGGTCATCCAGATTAATGTTGGAATCTGGTTTTGAAAGCTGTGTGTCGAAGACAGCGTGCCGGTAACAGAGGAAGTCCTTCCGGCCCTCGAAGAACTCTGTCATTTCACCTGGTGACTCCACCCTCCGCACCAGATCTTCAACACCAACATTGCTGAACTCCATCTCACGCTCCGTGTCTGTGCTCTTGGATGTGTACCTGTGAACTGAGCAAAACCCGTAACACTGAGGGAACAACGTTTAAGATCAAAGGCCATCGAAGCCCAGAGGGGATTTTATTAAAATGATATTTTAAACTTGAAACTGAAAATGTAATTCCACAATATCATCATTGAGCGCTGTACATCCTGTCCACACGTCAGCAGGCCTAACATTGTGTTGTCAGGCTCTTGTTGGTTCTGTTATAAGAGCTGTCCCTCTTGTCTCTATGTACTACATGCTCTGTTTCTATCTACATTTATTTTGACTACTTTTATGGTTGATTGTATTTTCTATGCTTTTATTCTTAACGTCTGTGCTTTTACTTATTGGACTACAGATGAAAAATGTACTTTCTGGCTAACTCATATTTTCAGAAGTGTTATTACAGTGTTCCTACAGCTGAAGGCAAGTTAGACACAAATATTAATTATGTTTAATGTCAAAAACGAGCTCTATTATCCTGCAGAGTTTAAACACTTGCTTCACAAAGTACACCGTGCCTCACATACATTATCTGGTACCAGTGTCAGCCGTGCTGCATAATGAACATGAACAAATGAAATGAACATCTGTAAAAACGTAGCGAGCAGCTGCCAGATTGTGAGCACGCAGAGGAAGCTACGCACATGGCGGACACAGTATAACAACAGGAGGAGGAAAGAATGTCATTTAGTTATCCCACATAAAACAACCGTTACTGAATGAGGGTTGAAGACGCTCCATTATGTTTCAGTTTGTTTTGTTGTTGTTTGTAAACAGATGTGTGCTACAGGTCAGTTACATGTGTCTTTGGTTCAGTGAACTTTTAACTGGATTTACATAAAAGGTGGAAACGTCGTACACGTTTGAAGCTTTCTGTGATGAAGCTGTCGACCTCGTTGACCTCCCTCTCCTCCAGGTGGTCGTTTCTGTGCTGATACCACTCCTTCACCATGACGACATCAGTGCCTTCAACACACACACACACACACACACACACACACACACACACACACACACACACACACACACACACACACACACACAGCTTGTCTCTTTGTGCTGAAAACAACTGAACTGTTCTTTAGAAGTCATCCGTTTCTCCTGAACACTCACAGTTCAGGTCTTTGTATGTAGTCAGTCGTGTGATCAGCCCGTCTGACATCAGGTCCGGTGCAAACTTCTCCAGCTTTGCTTTTCTGTACTGGGTCACCTTCTGTGTTCCCGGCCAGCAGGTCTCCAGGTCTGCAGACGAACGCAGAGGCAGCAGTTTGTGGAGGTTTTACAGCATCATGTGTTTGTGTATTTTATTACACCCTCTTGGAAATCCCACTGTGACGCTAACTCCCCCGGGAGAAACTGTGGAAATCTAAATGCAAATGATCTCCGTGTTTTCTGGGATTGCCCTGTTATTAAATATTTGTGGAGAGCGATACATAATGTCTATAATGCCCCTGGAGAGTAAGACCTTATTTTTGGGACTCATATCTCAAGAAGGATTTATTCATTTAATGATTAATTAAGGATTAATTCACGGATGGATATTACAATGGACATTTACAAAATGGAGAAGATAACAGCATATTTTACCCACAAGTGGAAAACTGTTGACTATGTAACGCTCCAGAGGCAAGCTTTCATTTAGCAAAAGTATGATTATATGGTGGAGAAACCATCACTCCCTAATTGTTTGTCACAAACCTTAAAATGGGAATTTCATACGTACAATAAATGGATGATGGACATACAATATTATAATATTTATGGGATTGTGTTTGATGCTGAATGCTATTTAAAAGATATACTGAGAAGACGTTAGAGAGCGGCTGGATATCAGCACTGATCTGTGTCTTTGTGCACTTTATTTGAATAGAAGTCATTAAGGTGTTTCATGTTTCTGTCTTGATGCTTTAATGTTTTGTCAGTTTTGTCAGCTGTGATCCTGAACATCTCCATCTTTATAGATGTCATAAAATAAACACTACGTTGCAAACAAACAGGTAAAGAGCGTACAGGGTGATGTACAGAATCAGCACACGGCACAATCAGGTAAATACTGCTCGTGTGGACTTCCTGTACCTTGTTTTGAGATCGGGATGTCACTGACCCAGGATCGTGGCATCTCAAAAGCTCGGGGCTGCTCCTCCTCCTTCATAAACAACAAAGTGTTGAACTTCATTCATCCTAAAATCATGTTTCAGTTTCATTTAGCTGTAAATTGTATTATTCTTTCTTTCTTGTTACCTATAATGACAAACAGGTGATAAGAGTGTGTTTGTTGAGGCCTGTTTGCAGCAGGACGGTGTGTGTGGGGTTGAGTCAGAATAAACTGCAGTGTGTGTGTTCATGGTACTGAAGGAACATGTCAGTGCAACAGTGAGGCTCACTGATGTGTTAATAGTTGTTGGACAGTAATGGAGCTCTGTGGCCCAGAGGAAGAAGAGACACACACACACACACACACACACACACACACACACACACACACACACACACACACACACACAATACTTGTTAGTCGATACATTCACCGCTGCTTTCAATCTTTTAATGGGATTTATTGACACTAATAAAAATATCATCCTTATCTTCAAAGGTGTTTTCCTGCCTGCTGACGATTATTTTCTAGATTAATCGCTTGGTCTAATTTTATAAACTTGTGAAAAATGTCCATCCCAGTTTCTCCAAGTCCAAGATGAAGTCTTTAAATGTCTCGTCTTTCAGTCCAAACCCCAAAGATATTCACTTTAATATCATGTGGAAACAGAAAAACATTTTTGGCCATTTTTACATGAAAAGTTACTTTAACAATTAATCGATTAACTAAATAGTCGGCGCTTATTTTCCTGTCGGTTGAATAATCGCTGCAGCTCTACTTTTAGGTCTTAATATCCACTATCAAAACTACTACATAGGGTGAGGGTATAAACTCATATACACACACAGAGAAAAACACACATACACACACCTCCACATCATTGGTGATTTTGCTCATCAGCTTACTCTCCTTTTTCTTCAACACATCAAGAATCAGCTGCTTTTTGTAGGTTGCACCGAACAGGACTGGCTCCCATATCTTTAAGTCTTCCAGGTCATACACCATATCCTACACACACACACACACACACACACACACACACACACACTTTCAGATGTATTGTCTCTATTGTTTCGGACGAGTGTGTGTGGAGTTGTCGTGGACTCACAGCGCAGCCGTTCCTGCAGTCCTGCATGTTGACGTAGTAGTTGAGATTGTTCCACACGCTCTCGATGCCCAGGAAGTTGTCATTGTCAGTGGTGTAGCTGTTCCCGGTCAGCGGGTCGATGAAGAAGTTCTCCTGGACGCTCCGACTCCCTGACAGCACCAGCACCCAACAGTGCACCCGCAGTCCTTGCAGGGGGTCAGCAGGTCGCTGCTCACTCTCCTGTTCATAAAGGGAAAGAAAAGGTCAAAGGAGGGAGAGTAGAGACGGAAGGCTTTAATATCTAACTTGAAGCTTTATTTCAGGATGCTTGCTCATGTGTGCTGCGATGTCAGAACATGCAGTTTGGCTTTTATTAGAAGTGTACGGAGCCGCCATTATCTCTATCTGTTCAACCAACAAGAAGCTCTTTCTCTGTGTCTGTAGTGGAAGACTGGAGGTGGGCCACTTTTATACAAAGTCACGTTAAATCAGGGAAATGTTGTATTTTTTAATCTAATATTTGCTTCAATAAATTATGAAATATATTTCCATCGTCACATTATTTGTGTACGTTTGTCTCTAGCTTTTATTACAGCAACAATATTATTAAACATCTTTTTGAATTATGATCAGCTGTGAAACACAATGTGATGAACTCAGAACTCCGGTTACTGTGTGTTTACTTTAGAGTCTTATTCGTTATTTGACACCATGCAGACTTCATGTGTCACCTCTTGTGGAACAGCACAAGATTACATTCTCTGTTCCTGACAACAATATGACTTTTTATGGTGTTTATGAATCTATTAATGACAGTCTAATGATTTATAATGTTTTAGTAACTATGCCACGAGAGAAATGATCGATATTTGAGAGTAATTTCAACTCATTCTCTGAGAACAAGGTCTGTGAATGGTATATAGCTCACACAGGGACTCACTGTCTAACTGTGGAGTGTTGCTTTACCAGTACAAACATCATGTTACCTGTAGTTTGTGTTTCTGAAACCTCGCAGCCTCTGCATCCTGTTTCTTCTTCTCCTGCTGCGTCACAAAGTTACTCTTCAGCTCCCTCAGAGGTTTCACTGTGTATTTGTTCTCCTGCGGCTCCTGCTCTGAGATCACACTCTGCACATACAAACACAAAGCACAAGCAGACAGACACATTCATATCTGTGAGTCACCGATCTATCTGACAAGCTGGTTACCGCTCTTTATATGTGCAGCAGTAATGAACATCAGTCATGAACACTGAACACAGCACTGACCTTGACCTCAGTGTCCAGCAGGGGGCACTCCTGCAGACTCTGGTCCAGCAGACACATCTCTTTGACAGCGTAGCCGCTGACACAGTAAACGTCGTAGTGGGCCCCGAGCAGCAGGCTGCACAGCAGGGTGGCACATTCAAAACATGTGGCTCTCTGACTCTGCAGCACCGAGCTGGAGGAGAACAAATACCTGGGCTGGGACAGCAACACACAAGGACAGATTTCTGAATGGGCCTGCTGGGCACAGGTTAGGGGGTCCCTGAGCCAGATCTTCTGTTTGAAGTTACTGCTACCTACAGTTACTGCTTGAAGTCACAAAGAGACACAAAATGACCAAAAGGGACGCAACTCTATCACCAAGAATGACTAAAACGAGGCACAAATGACCACAAAGAGACACAAAACGTCTATTAAAATAATGCAAAACAAGCACAGGGACACACAAAGAGACGCAAAATGACTACAGAGCACATTCAATTAAATTGGCATTTAATTAGATTAAACACGGAGGCATCAAGTTGGCTATATTAGAGCTTTCAGAAAAACCTGAGTTTCACAGTCGTGATTGTGATTTGGAAGTTGACGTGAACAGTGTCTACAGTCAGGAACTGTAGTCATGGTAACCACACACACACACACACACACACACACACACACACACACACACACACACACACACTTCTTGAGATTGCTTTTAGCTTTGAAAGGTGCTTTACAAATAAAATGTATTATTATTATTATTATTATTATTATTATTATTATTATTATTATTATTATTATTATTATTATTCCAACACCTACTTAAATAAGTGGACCAAATGATTATGTGGTCATTCGTGTTGCTCTTCTCACCAGGCCTTCAGGCGGCTCCAAAGGGTCCAGAGACAGGAAGTTAGCCACGAAGGAGGCACAGCCCCCCCAGGTGAGAAGTTCAGGGAACACTGTCGGTGTGGGCCGAAGCGTCATGGACACAAACTTCTGAATATTAGAAAAACCAACACTGGACTCAGACAGAGGTACATTAGTATATGGAAGGATGGTGATAAGAAAACACAATAAGTTGATGAACTTACATTCTCAGGATAATCGTGAAAATCTCAACAGTGACTTGAAAACGTCCAGATTGCTATCAAGGTAAAGAAGTGACAAATAGAGCCTGATATAAAGAAAAACATGTCTTCATGTACACAGGGGGTGTCACAGTCCCATCTGTATACCTAGTGTTTTCCGGTCCATGTTTTCCCTGTCTCTTTGTGTGTGTGTGTGTGTGTGTGTGTATGTGGCAGGGGCACGGTCAAAGACTTCAGCAGCTGATCTCATTCAACCCATCAACTCCAATCTGCTCACCTGTCTACAATCAACTCATCCCAGCACAGTTTATCTACCCCGGTCTTCCAGTCACTCATCGCCAGGTTGTTGTTTCTACTACCCCGGATCACTGCATAACTTGTCGCTCAACTTCTGCCTGCCTGCCTGCCTGCCTGCCTGCCTGCCTGCCGCCCGCCCGCCCGCCTGCCCGCCCTCCCCATTATTCTCTCACCATCTAGCCAGTATTGTTTTAATAAACTATTTAAACTTACTCCGTTTCCAGAGTCTAGTGTTCTGCGCCTGGGTCTCCTCTGGACGTACACATAACAGAACAATCTGGCCAACATGAACCCAGCAGACACTGACTCGCTCCGTGAGGCTCTCGCTAACCAGGGTGTTCTCGTGGGTCGCCATGACCAAGCACTCCCTGAGGTAATGAACAATATTCAATCACTATCTACCAACATGGCACAGCTGGGACATCAGCTGAGCCTGGTTTCTACTCCCCTCACACTTTCTGCTCCGACCAACCCTCTGGAGACTTTAGCCTCATCCTCCAGTACGTGAGCCTAACACTCCCACTCCCAATCGTTATTCAGGAGACTTAGGGACATGTAGGTTTTTTTTGTGTTTTTTTTTTTTTGTGTTCGCTAGTCTTTGAGCAGCAGCCCGCTACATATGTTTGTGACAGGGCAAGATAAGTTACATTATTGGGCTACTCACTGATCGAGGTCTAGCCTGGGGTTCAGCTATATGGGAGGGTCAGGGTCCTCTTTGTTTTTCACTCCCAGAGTTTTTAGTGGAGATGAGGAAAGTGTTTGATCACCCGGTCAGCGGTAGGGAGGCGTCACAACGTCTTCTTGCCTTACGACAAGGGTCCCGTAGTGTAGCCGAGTTTTCAGTTGAGTTTCGTACACTAGCAGCTGAGGCCGGTTGGAACGACTCAGCTCTCTAGGGAGTTTTTCGTACAGGGTTAGAGGATGCTGTTAAAGATGAGTTAGCGGTGAGGGACGAGTCTGCCAGCTTGGACGACTTAGTGTCGTTAGCCATAAGATTGGACAACCGTCTTAGGGAACGACGCAGGGAAAGGGCTAGTCGGTCCTCAGGGTTGTCTTCTTCTCAGGTAGTTCCTCCTTCTCCAGCTAGACTCTGTGCAGATCTTGTTGTTTACCCTAATACCAACCAGGTAGTCTCCTCTTCCCACCTATCTTCTGTGGAGCCGATGCAACTAGGCAGAGTCCGACTCCCTCCCGACGAAAGTCTCAGGAGACTCAAAGAGAGACTCTGTATGTATTGCGCTCACTCCGGCCATTTCCTGGCCTCCTATCCCCAGCTACCAAAAGAGGGAGCTCGTCAGTAAGGATGGGGATACTGGCGAGCAAGACCACTTCTTCTGCCCCACAAGACCGAAGACCCCTGCAGGCCACATTGTTGGTGAACCAACAAGCTATCTCCCTGCCAGCCCTGGTTGATTCTGCAGCAGATGAGAGTTTCCTGGACGCCCAATTAGTGGTCTCGGCCGGTATCGCTACTCAACCTCTAGAGGGTTGAATGAAAGGTTCCTGGCCCAGGTCACTCATATAACTGAACCACTTCATCTCATCCTGTCAGGCAACCTACCATGAAGAGATAAGGTTTCATGTTATGCCTTCTCCCCACACACCCCTAGGACTAGGCCAGCCCTGGTTGAAATTGCACAACCCCCACATAGACTGGTTAACTGGTCAAGTCAAGAGTTGGAGCTCTTTTTGTCACTCCTCCTGCCTGCAGTCTGCACTTTCCCCAGCGGGTTGCACCAGACCCACATCCAAACCCGAGTCAGTCAACTTGTCTGCAGTTCCTGCTGTTTATCATAACCTGGGAGAGGTCTTTAGTAAACAGCGGGCCCTGTTTCTGCCTCCTCATCGACCTTACGACTGTGCCATTGACACTCTTCCCGGCGCTCCTCTACCTTCAAGCCGCCTATTCAACCTGTCCCGACCTGAGCAAGAGGCCATGGAGGTCTATATCCGGGACTCTCTCGCGGCTGGTCTCATAAGACCATCTTCATCCCCTGTGGGAGCGGGTTTCTTTTTTGTGGCTAAGAAGGACAAATCGCTTCGGCCATGTATTGATTATCGGGGTCTGAACAACATTACTATTAAGAACAAGTATCCCCTGCCCCTCATCAATTCAGTCTTTGAGCAATTACATGGAGCTACCGTCTTCTCCAAGCTCGACCTCAGGAACGCTTACCATTTGGTCCGCATACGGCAGGGGGATGAGTGGAAGACGGCATTTAACACCCCCCCTTGGTCATTTTGAATACCTGGTGATGCCATTTGGACTCACCAATGCACCCACCGTTTTCCAGGCTCTAGTGAATGATGTCCTCCGAGACCTGCTGAATCGTTCTGTATTTGTTTATTTGAACGACATCCTGATTTTTATTTTTATTTTTTTCCCGCACTTTTGAGGAGCATGTACAACACGTGCAACAAGTTTTCCAAAGGCTTCTGGAGAATAAATTGTTTGTGAAGGCCGAGAAATGCAAGTTTCATGTGGATTCGGTGGACTTCCTGGGGTACATTGTCGAGAGGGGGCAGGTCAGGACGGATCCAGAAAAGGTTCAAGCAGTGGCTCAGTGGCCCCAACCTACCACTCGGAAGCAGCTTCAGCGTTTCCTGGGTTTCGCTAACTTCTATCGCCGGGTTGCCGGACCCCTTAATCAACTTACATCCCCGTCAGCATCCTTCTCATGGACTCCTCAGGCTGAGGGTGCATTTACAGAGCTGAAGAAACGGTTAACGTCAGCTCCGGTCCTCATTCATCCCGACCCAGCTTTGCAGTTTATCGTCGAGGTGGATGCCTCCAACTCTGGAGTAGGGGCAACTGCTCCATCCTTGTGCTTTTTTCTCCAGACGCCTGTCTGGGGCTGAACAGAACTACGATGTCGGCAACAGGGAACTACTCGCGGTTAAGCTGGCCTTGGCGGAGTGGAGACACTGGTTGGAGGGGACCGAGCAGCCGTTCATCGTCTGGACGGATCACAGGAAACCTGGCTTACATTCAATCCGCCAAGAGACTAAATTCCCGGCAAGCTCGCTGGGCATTGTTCTTCGGCAGGTTCAATTTCACACTGACTTTTCGTCTAGGTTCCAAGAACGGTAAACCTGATGCTCTATCCAGACTGTTTTCCATTGACCAGGATTCGGCAACCCCTGATACTATTGTTCCCTCTTCCAGCATAGTGGGCGTTGTTACGTAGGAGATAGAGGGAGTTATCAGGAATGCCCAAAAGGATCAACCTGATCCTGGTAATGGTCCAAATAACCGTCTGTTTGTTCCCGATTCTGTGCGCTCCCAGGTTCTTCAGTGGGTTCATGCCTCTCGTTTTGCCTGCTACCAAAGGGTTAACTGGACACTTTCCCTGCGTCGCTGTCACTTTTGGTGGTCTTCGATGGAGGTTGATTCCTGGGCCTTTGTTCTTGCCTGCATGGTCTGCGCCCACAGTAAGGACTCCCACCAGGCTCCTTCCGGTTTGCTTCGGCTGCTCCCAGTTCCTAGTCACCCGTGGAGTCACATAGGTTTGGATTTTGTTACTGGTTTGCCACTTTCCCAAGGAAACACAGTCATTCTCACCATTGTGGACAGATTCTCCAAGGCCAACCCCTTCCAAGCTCCCCACTGCCTTCGAGACTGCCTGGTCTCCTGGTCAACCATGTGGTCCGTTTACATGGCATCCCCAGTGACATCGTCTCTGACCGGGGACCACAGTTTTCGTCTCAGGTATGGAAGGCATTCTGTCGTGCTATTGGGGCATCTGTTAGTCTTTCCTCTGGTTATCATCCAGACTAATGGGCAGATGGAGCGGGCCAACCAAGACCTGGGGTCCATGCTATGGTGCGTCACAGCTCAGAATCCCTCTTCCTGCAGTGTTCATATTCCCTGGATCGAGTATGCCCACAATTCGCTCTCCTGCGCCGCCACGGGTATATCTCCATTTGAGTGTTCTTTGGGATATCAACCACCTTTCTTTCCAATCCAGGAGGACGAGATTGCGGTGCCCTCAGTCCAAGCTCATCTGCGTTGCTGCAGGAAGATTTGGAGGGGTGCTCGCTCGGCTCTGCTGAGGACCACTGAGCGTAACCAACGCATCGCCGACCGTCACCGGACCCCCTGCACCAGAGTGGAAAATAGGTCAGAGAGTTTGGCTATGTTCTAAAGACATTCCATGACAGGCAGAATCCAAGAAGTTAAAGCTTTGTTTCATTGGTCCATTTGAGGTGGAGAGGGTAAATAACCCATCCGCGGTCAGACTGAAATTACCATCATCCCTGAAGCTTCATCCCATCTTTCATGTATCTCAGTTGAAACCAGTTTCCTCTAGTCCTTTGTGCCCTCCTACCGTCGCCCCTCCACCCACCCGAATCATCGACAACCACCCGGCCTACACGGTCTGATGACTGTTGGACATCTGACGACTGTTGGACATCCGCCGACGGGGCCGTGGGTACCAGTACCTGGTGTATTGGGTGGGATACGGTCCAGAGGAGAGGATGTGGTTGTCCCGCAGGCTCATACTGGACCACTTTCTCATTCGGGGGTACTGTCACGGTCCCATCTGTATCCCTAGTGTTTTCCGGTCCATGGTTTCCCTGTCTCTTTG
Source organism: Cottoperca gobio (assembly GCF_900634415.1). Lineage (NCBI taxonomy): Eukaryota > Metazoa > Chordata > Actinopteri > Perciformes > Bovichtidae > Cottoperca > Cottoperca gobio. The sequence goes on from NC_041361.1 coordinate 1,445,652, forward strand.
TGTGTGTATGTGGCAGGGGCGCGGTCAAAGACTTTAGCAGCTGATCTCATTCAACCCATTAACTCCAATCTGCTCACCTGTCTACAATCAACTCATCCCAGCACAGTTTATCTACCCTGGTCTTCCAGTCACTCATCGCCAGATTGTTGTTTCTACTACCCCGGATCACTGCATAACTTGTCGCTCAACTCCTGCCTGCCTGCTGTACCATCATTCTCTCACCATCTGCCTACTAGCGAGTATTGCTTTAATAAACTATTTAAACTTACTCCGTTTCCAGAGTCTAGTGTTCTGCGCCTGGGTCTCCTCTGGACGTACCCATAACAGGAGGGACCTTATGATTTATGATTACCTTATTTAAGAATGTTCTGTTTTTAATGTTTTTGTTTGTTTGTTCACTGTCTAATTTATATAAACATATTTTATATTTAATGTTTGTTTATATTTTAGATTCTCTTTTTGTTTTGACGTGTGTGATTTTTTAAACATATTTATTGAGCGTTGTTGAAGAGAGCCTGAGATGCAAGAAGTTGAACTTCACTAAAAAGATGTTCTATCTGTGATGCAATAAAAATATTTGTTTTGTTTCTTTACAAAATTCAAAAAGTGATTCCAGTATGTGTTAGTGACTTTCAAGACTTTTATGCATATTTTGAGGATTATCAGGATAATGTCGTAAATCAGTTATTGTGAATAATGGTGACATGAAAAGTTTATATTGTCCCGTGTCTCCTATATGGGCTGTTTGAAGATGTAGGGACGGGGTGGCGTTTCTCTCCCCGAGAGAGGAAAAGAGAAGAAAGTTGATGCAGAAACTCGTCCAGTAAATTGAGATTGTTAATTTTACCTTAACGCCACATTCGTTGACAGGGGCAGAGCAGCAGCGGTTTGCGGTCGGGATACAAGTGTGAATACTGACGCTGGAAGTTGTCGCCGATGGCCAACAGTCGACTCTCGTCGGGGAAGTTAATTCTGTAGGACTCTGGACACAGCCCGTCTGCCTGGTCCACCTTCAGACTGGTGAAGGACAGCAGGAGAAGACAGTCAAATAAATCTAATAATAATCTAAATCATCACAATCTTTGATGTAATTAGATGCTGAATCATTTTAACCAGATCTGCACACCAGACATTTATAATTGGCCTGTAAACATTTCTTTACATTATTTTTACTCATCTCAGTACAAAATCTAAATATTAAGTCCATGTGAACTATAGTGAGAAAGAAACTGATGAAACTATTAACTTGATCGTCTTTTTACCTCATTTAATTTGTCTTGTAAAGCACTTTGAGCTAAATCTCTTGTAGGAAAAGTGCTCTTAAAATAAAGTTTATTATTAATATTATAAAACTATTTAGAGATAGTTTAACTTCGTAAAATACTTAAATGACTAATTGTTACAGCCCTAAATGTATTAATATATATATTGAATGCAACAGTTAGTAGTTGTTTAGTCATTTGAAGGCACAGACTCACTTTGTATGGCCTCCTTCAGTGTGTGAGTGTGTTGTGTGTTTATAAGTGGTGGACACTCACAGAAGCTCCTGAGGAGCTGAAACATGGAGAGTTCCCTCCAGCTTCTTCGGCTCCTCCTCCTCCTCCTCCTCCTCCTCCTCCTCTCGTGTCTCTCCTCCTCTGACTTGCTCCTCACTGTCTGACTCCAGTACAGTCTCCATCTTTAATAAAAGTGTGAAATGTGAGCCACAGAACAGCCGGTCAGAAACAAAGGATGTTCTCATGAACCTGACGAGCAGCTCATGATGAATCATCACTGTCCTGTCGCCTACAGAGACTTTGCTTCCTGTGTTTGTGTGTCGTGGATGTTTGTTTGCTGTGGTCTTGTTTTTGTGCTGTTTGTATTCTGTAACTTTATATCTGCACTGATCAGGAGTTGTGCTCTTAATGTCGTTGTATTCTTTACAATGACAAAGGATTTTTATCATATTTCTATTCTGCTTGTAAAGATATTTCAGGTCGTCTCTCATTTAAAGACACGATGGGGATAAAGATATGCAAAGATTACTTATTTTGCATTAAAGTGAAATTCAATATTGCAAACCCAACATGGAAAACACTTCAGCCAATTGTACATGTTATATTGTACCACACACCTGGTCCGTATTCTGAATATTTATCTGAATTCTCAGAGTTTTTATCAAGTTTAGACATTCAAACATCCATCCATCCATCCATCCATCCATCCATCCATCCGTCGTCCACCGCTTATCCGGGATCGGGTCGCGGGGACAGCAGCTCCAGTAAGGAACCCCAAACTTCCCTTCTCCGGGCCACATCCTCCAGCTCTGACTGGGGGATCCTGAGGCGTTCCCAGGCCAGTGAGGAGATATAATCTCTCCACTGAGTCCTGGGTCTTCCCCGGGGTCTCCTCCCAGCTGGACGTGCCTGGAACACCTCCCTAGGGAGGCGCCCAGGTGGCATCCTTACTAGATGCCCAAACCAGCTCAACTGGCTCCTTTCAACGTAAAAGAGCGGCGGCTCTACTCCGAGTCTCTCGCGGATGGCTGAGCTTCTCACCCGATCTCTAAGGGAGACGCCACCCGTCTGAGAAAACACATTTCGGCCGCTTGTACCCGTGATCTCGTTCTTTCACATTCAAACAGTTAAAGTTATTATTGTAGATGACTTTAATGTCCATGTGACGTCGATAGTAACAGCCTTAATACTGTGTTTATCTCATTGTTGGATCTGATTGTGTTCAGTCAGAATGTACATAGACACACTCACTGTTTTAACCCTCGACCTTGTTCTGACACATGACATTGAACATTTGTTAGTCTTTCAACATAATCCTCTTTTATCGGACCATTTTATAATAACTTTTGAAGTCCTGTTCCTGGACTACAAGTTACTAGGCAACAGTTCCCACACTAGATGTCTTTATGATAGTGCTGTAGTTACATTTAAGGAAGTGATTCCATCAGCATTTAATTCACACCATGTCTCAATGTAACGGAGGACTCTTTAGTCCCAACCCCGACATTGATGGTCTTGTTGATCGTGCTGCAGGCTCACTGTGAATGACACTGGACTCTGTCGCTCCTCTAAAAAAGAAGTTAATGACACAAAGAAAGCTCCACGGCACAACCCCGAAACTGCAAACTGAAGCAGAAGTCGAGAAAGGAAATGGCGTTCCTCCAAGGTGGAAGAATCTCTTCTAGTCTGTAGATAATGTTAAAACATCTCAGAAGGCTCTCCGTAATGCCAGAGCAGCGTATTCCTCATCATTAACAGAAGAGAATAAGAACAACACCAGGTTTCTTTACAGCACTGAGGACGACAGAGAGCTACAGCTCTACTGAGCTCACTATTCCCACATCCCTTAGTAGTGAGACTTCATGAGCTTCTTTAACCATACAATTATAATTATTAGAGACTAAATGAATCACCTCCTGCCCTCAGCCTGTACAGATGTATCTTCTACCAGCTTAAAAACAGCTGTAAAACCTGATTATATATATTTTTAAGCAATAGCTCACGACAGGCCGTGGGTTGTCGATCTCTGCTTCGCGTCGGGCCGAACCACGCCCCTTAACTGTGATATAATGACCATATATCACGGTCTGAAGTGAGCTATTGCTTTTATAAAACGGTTACCAAGTGTGGCAATATGAAAGAAAAATACACACTCCAATTCAAATAGTTTTTATTATTAAATAATGATGTTCAAAATAAAATAGTCCCCCGTTGCCTGCTGCACAAAACATAGTGCGAGGTGGTTGCTATGCAACAACACTAACAGCTAGCGAACATATTTGGTCTACCTGCTCTTCAGTAGCTCTGCATGTCGTCTTTTAGGGGCTCTCTTCTCTGGAGATAGGCACTGATCGATCCACTCCTCCAGAGTAAAGCTTTGTAAGTTTGTTTCTAAACGGACCTAATTTAACAGCTGTAACGGTTGTAGCTTTTTCTCCGCCGCGGAGGGATACTGACTTGTTGTGAAAAGTAACTACAATTCTACCTGTGATATACGCTCATTATACCACGGCTAAGAACCAATCAGATTGCTTGATTTGACATGTCCGTTTTATAAATATATATATATATATATATATATATATATATATATATATATATATATATATATATATATAGACTGCTTTTCTCTCATCGACCTTCAACAACTAACTTCAACTTCTTCTTCTAAGCCATCAACCTGTCTCTTGTACCTGATTCCAACTTAACTGTTAAAAAACGTTTCACCCTTAATCAACACTTGTTTAAATGAAATATGATCCACCTGTCTTTACTATCAGGCTGTGTACCACAGTCAGTGAAAGTAGCTTCATAACAAACCTCTTCTTAAAAAGCCCAGTCTTGATCCAGACGTTTAAGCCAACTATAGATCAATCAAGAAACACCGGTAAAAATCACCGGTAGCGTTAATAACTGTGGAATGTGAATTAAGCTAACGTTACAATAACAAACTGTGTTAGCGTTAAGTTACAAGAACTATTAAATATATATATTAAAGTATATAAAGTATTTAAAGCTGTACTCACCCAGTCCTACAGAAATTAACGGGTTTTGTTTGGAGGATCTTTTCTGTTTAGCTCACTAACGTCTCGAGCGTTGAGAGTACTCCGTGTCCATGGTAACAGCCTGACGTGATGACGTGTGACACGTTGCCTTCACGTGCTCTCAGAGATAATTAAACTTTATACACACGGTGTAGATAACGAGGACGTTCATTGTTTAAAGTCAGGAAAAGACCATTCTGGTATATTGAAGCTACAATATTGTGGAAAGTTTTCAATATTAAAAAAGATCAAGAAATAAATAATCATACGAATGAAATAAATAAATGAACCAACAATGTGAGAAATAATTTAACAAATAATTCAAACTCAATAACATTACTTTATTGGATATAGTTTTTATTTCATTATGACATTTCCCCCAAAGACACTTTCAAAACCAAAAGATATTTAGTTCATGATCATTTGTGACAAAACAAGCATCAAGTCTTAATATTTAAGAAGCTGGAACCAGCGGAGATTTAGCATTTTATCTTAGAAGATGTTACAGTCACTTAAGAAAAGTCACATGTTTGCATCTCTAACAAAGTGACAGCATAAGAATAATACATACAATTATGTTTCTATAAATCTCATATGAAAAACATTAAATTCACTTTAAAATATATTTTAAAGATTCTTCAAAACATTAAAGGTCATCTTTTTTATTTATTTATTTTTTATTCTTACAATATTATCTTACCTATTAATTTAATCATATCTGATCTATAAAATGTCAGAAAATAGAAAAGTTCCCCGTTATAAAACCCCAGAAACAAAGCAGATGAATAATAAATGTCTTGTTTTAATCAGCATACATGTAATTATCTTTCTGTAAACTCATTTTAAGATATTCTGAGACATAACAGCGAGACAACAACACATTTGTGATGCAATGTTACTCTCAAATTAAGAAATATTTATCTTTCTCATGTAAATAGATTTTAAAGATTCTTCACAACGTCATCTTTTTTATTGGTGATTTTTCCACTGGAGTTGCCTTCAGTGAAATCTTATTTTATCTTATAGTTTCTTATCATATTGTATTTAATCTAATCATATAAAATGTCAGAACATAGTAAAGATGCCTGTCATTATATCCCACAGGTCAAGCAGATAAATGCAACAGTCTAAAGAACACAGACATGAAGTTCATGACCATATATAACAAAGAAAAGCATCAAATCAGAATAGTTGTGACTAATCGACTAATCAGCTGATTGTTCAGCTCTATTCTGAGCCGTTACATGACGACTTAGAGGAAAGAAAGAAAAACAGACAGAGATTCCACATTAAAGCTCATCCTTCGTCTTCTCCTCCTCCTTCGTCTTCTCCTCCTCCTTCGTCTTCTTCTCCTTGTAGAAGACTTTTCCATCAGGCTGCTTCTTCCAGTTCACTTGGATGTTCTCATCCAATCCCTGGTCCTTCAGCTTCTGTTTGATCTGAGATACAAAACTCCTCCTCATCATCATCATCATCATCATCATCCTGATCATCACCATCCTCATCATCCTCATCATCATCCTCATCATCATCCTCATCCTCTTCATCCTCATCATCCTCTTCATCATCCTCATCATCATCCTCATCCTCTTCATCCTCATCATCCTCATCCTCCTCATCATCCTGCATATGTATGACTGATTGTTATTTGAGCAGCGCTCTGCTGAAGTCCTGTCCTGTATTTGGACAAAGTGTTGTAATGTATAATGGAAACAGCTTTTCAATGTCATTTACTGAATGTTCTTATTTTGCAGAGTTTAATATGTTTAAATATCTCTTCATGTGTTTCCTACCTCTTCTGTCTCTTGTACTGCTGTAATGTGAATTCCCCCTCTGGAGATCAATAAAGTTTTATCTCATTTGAATTTGCTTTAAAGATTCATCTGGTTGTTCTGTTTCTTCATAAAAGTATAAAAGATGATTTACCGTCAGCAACATGTTCTCCAGCACAGCAGGGTCGTCCAGATCCGCAGAGGAGCTTGTCTTCACCTTCAGTTTGAACAATTTCAACTCTTGCTTTGGAACTGAAGACACAAACAAACTTCATCAGTCACAACATTTATTGTTGGTTCTTTTTTCAGCAGACTCAGTTTTTCCATATAATTCTGACATTCCTCTGGATTTCATGTGTTTAAACAGTGACAGAGAAAATGTGGTATTTTCAGCATTAAGTCAAAGTGATCATCTGCATATGATCAACATCATTAGAGTTCAACTTTATCATCCAGAATTAGATATTTTGTGTTGTTTGTTATATTATCATTCAGGACATTTGATGCTAAAGTGAAGTTTAATCTAAATACTATTTGAATCATGGGTTACCACTCACGTGGACTGTAGTAGCAGATGAACGCAAACTTCACATCACAGTTCCAGTCCCTCCATCGACCATGTCCAGAGGAGAAGTCTACAGTCACACAAGCCTCATTGTTCCCATTGTAGTTGTTAGGTTCCCCAGCACTCCAGAACCTAAATGTGGAGTCACTTCCATCCGACCACTTCCAGGAGTCTCTGGAAAGTCCGATCCAGGCTGTGCCCCCAGCAGGTACCAGATCCTGTATCTTCTGGCTTCTCTGCCATGTTCCTCACACTGGCCAGGTCTGTGTAGTTTGCTCTGCAGTAGCTCTGGGCCTCAGTCCATGTCATTGAGATGTTGATGAAGACAAATGTCACATTCGGTCCTGAAAATGGACGACAGTGAAGTTCTGTGTAGAGGCACCATAACATACAGCCTGCCATCAGTAACACATCTGTGGTGCCTTTATAATATATAATATATGATCTTTAAATCACTGATATATAAGAAATCACATCAATGAAGTCATTCATTTGTAAACATTAAAATGTAAGACATCATCTTAATAAATGTTATTGAGTATTTCTTATCAGTCTCTCCACATGAATATAAATATATTAATATTAAACAAAGAAAAGAGGAGCGACAGGCAGCAATGCTAGCAGGTAGAGAATACCTTTGCTGCCATATGTTTACTTATTATTTGCTTCTCAGTCGCCTGTAAAGGACTTTGAATTGAACTAAACTGTATGAACTGATTGACTGATACTATATAGGCTCAAAATAAAATAAAATAAATGAAGAGAAAGAAAAGAGAAGAGAAACTTCACAAGTTAGTATTCTCACCTCTGACATCTAAGCAGATTGCCGGATGAGATCCTTCACAACTCATGTCCCTCCATTGTCCCAGACGATCAATCATTGTGCAGTGTTCTTGCGCTTTATAGTTGTCTGGATCTCCAGGACCCCACAGTCTGAACTCTGTCTCTCCGGGTCTGTAGAAACTTCTGTCTGACAGTGACCACCTCCAGCTGTCCAGGTCATCGTAAAGACCTATCCAGATGTGCTGAAAGCAATATTTCATTGTGATATAAAGAATTAGACCCTGCTCTAGCTTTTGTTCAATGCAACATATTTACATAAACTTTGCATTCACAGTCTTGATACTGCCCATCAGTCTGATCCTCTACGACTTTATTACAGGATTTCATGATTCCTTTGGCTCAACTTTCAAAACAGTTTCAATTTGAAAGCTCTTAAAGATCAGGTTCACATTCTTTGTGTCTTAAAACAATATTCAGGTGTCATATAAGATAGAAACATGTTCATCATTCCTCCTCTTCATACTGGACTATAAGAGACGCTCTTGTGAAGCACTTTAATGTAAGTGATGAAGGATAACGTCCACTGCAGCTCAAAAGGGAAACACTGTCTGGTGAAACACAATGAGGGAGTTTTATACTAAAACACTTTATACTTCTACTCGACTACATTTTAGAGACATTGTGTACTTTTTACTGCGATACAGTTTAGTTATTAGTTACTATGTCGGGTCAGATTTGAACCTTTCAGACCACCTGTCACCAACATAATTATTAAAAAGGACTTTGAAATGAAAGAGATAGAAAAGTGAACTCACACGGCCGTAAGGTGTTTTTAATTCTGCTTAAATCCACCATGTCGTTCAGGGTGTTCACATCCTCCATGTTGTGTACAGTGACCAGGTCCGTGTATTTCTCTCTGCAGTAACTTTGTGCTTCAGTCATGTTCTTCAGATCATAAATAAAATGGAACTGACGTTCAGCATGTGATGAGACAGCACACAGCCCTGTAGTGACACACACATGCACATTGATTAGATTTAGGCTGTAACTTGACTTTGTAACATCACATTTCAGTGTATTCAGACGTGTCATTGTAACTCAGTGTGGAGTTTAACATTTACATTTTACTCTAGTACTTTACATACCAGCAGAATTGTTTAGTATTTAGTAGTATTTCTGTTTTATGCTGCTTCATACTTCTACTACAGAACATTTTACACGGAAATATTTTTAAGATTTTACCTTAAAACAAATGATAGTAATCTTAAAATACAGTTAATCATTCTGTATTAAACTTAGTTTCTCCTCTTCTTATATGAATCATCTCACAACGCCTCAGATCTACCAGGTGACCCTCTGGAGGGGCCTGACCCTCAGGTTGGGAACCACTGGACTAAACTAGCCAAGTGTACACAAAGTAGTTAAAACTCCATCTGGAGCAGCTCCAACAGTAACGCTGCTCTAACATTGATCAGCATTAACAATCTAATGATGTCACATAGAATCAGATATCAGTCACTGGAGACATGTTACTGCTCAATGACTACTTTTACTGCTGATACATTAAGTACATTCAGGTACGTCAAGCCTGTCTTAAAACAATTCTCACAGGACAAAATGTACATCAAACAGGTTTTCGTGGATACAAGCGTCTGAAATGAGTTTGTCGGGTGTCTGGAGGAGCTCAGACCTCCGGAGGGAGTTAAGCTGCTCCTTTGAGACAAAAGAGGCCCGTTGAGGTTTTACATTGTTGTGTTGGTTATTTTACTAAAGTAAAGGATCCGAGTACTTTTCTACCACTGAGTAAGTTATCTTCAGATATGGGTGAAAGCCCAGATCTAGCATCAGGGCAGATCTACCAGGGGCCAATGTGCCTGAGGGCTCCTGCCTTTAGAACAAATACAAATAGAATGAGGTGGTTCACTGTTGTTCACTAGTGCAGGTATAAATGGTACCTGTGTACATTTTAATTGATTTATCCCTCGTTTAGTTTAAAGGATAATGGAGAGCTGTGGATCCTGCATCTTTCAGACGGATTCAAGATCAGTGTTCGTCTGCACATTAATTATAATATAACTGAAGTGCGTCACAATAGTGTTCAGATAAGAGTTCTGTTGCCACAATGATGTCTCAATGTACTGTAATAAAATAATATAAACACATATAAAACACTTGCCTGGTGCAGCCATGATGAGCAGAAGAACTACGTCCATCGTCGTTTGCTCTCTGTTCATTTGATGTGTGTTGCGGCTGTTGAAAGAGTGTATTGTGTGAGACATACAAGGCTTAAAGTACGACAGCATCATTTGAATTCATGCAAATGGTCCAACAATGCACCTCACCACATCTAATGTTAAGACGACAGGCCCATGGACGCACAGACGGGTGCAAGTACCTTTTCTACTTACAGAACGTGTCGTCTGAAACCAGCAGTGACAGTTGTGCTGCGCTATCGGCCGCTTTGTGTGGTGTAAGATAGAGAGGGCCCTAAGAGTCTACAGTCAGGATAGCAGCTCTGCAAGGTTGAACTTGGGCTAAATGCTCACACTGCTGATAATAAGCAGGTTTAGTGTTCACCTTGTTTACAATTCACCTATTGTTGGAGAAAATGTTCATCCAGCAAGTACTTTATACCTAGCATAAATGATAAAACTCTGCACTCACAGCAGGTCTGGAGCACGGTGACAATGCTGAATGAGCAGGTTCTTTTTAGAGGGAAACATTAAGTTACCAAATTAACCCAGACATGACAGATTTACTTTAAGACTAGAACTAGACCAGAACTTCAACAGTTTATAAGATTTAAAGTGTTCGAGGAAGAGGTCCAGACTTCACTTCTGGCCGGAGAAAATACATTTTCCTCACACTATTAGCATGCTAACATTTGCTTATTAGCACTAAACACAAAGTGCAGCTGAGGCTGATGGTAATGTTGTTCATTTTGAAGTTATTTTATCATAAATCAAAAAATTGGACAAAAGATCAAAAACATCAGTTCATCCTCTGGGGACCATGAATGTGTGCAGCAGGTTTCACATCCAAAAGTTGGTGAAGATGTTTCAATAAAGAGCTAAAACGTCGACTTCATGGTGGAGCTAGTGGAAAAGTCAGAGGATCAACAAAGGTCTTAAAATGCCTCCTCTTGGGACCCTAAATATCCGTAGTAAATGTCCTGACAATTGCTCTTATTGTTATCAAGATGTTTCAGACTGAACCACAAACGTAAACCTAACTGTGGCTTTAGAGTAAAAGTCAAGGATTCACCAAAGTCGGTAGGATTCATCCTCTGGGGATCATGAATGTCTGAACATAATTTCCATCCAACACATCCAATAGTTGTTGAGATATTTCAGTCTGGACCAAAGTGGTGGACCAACAGACTGACTCTGCCTTCCCTAGAGCTGCTAGCATGGCTTAACATTAACAGAGAGGGAAATAGAAAAGATAAGAAAATGTATTAGTTGCTTTATTCTCCTTTCTGCTTCTTTAACACAAGTGTAAGTGTTGGGATCCTCACAGCATTGAGATTGAGCTATCGGACTGAATTTCTCATGATCCTTTGAATCAAGACCCTCCCTTGTTGTAGAATTATTTATTCGGCAAGTACTTTGTATCAAACATAAGATGAAAGTGTGTAAAATGACAATGATGTTCAATGTACATAGTCTTGTGTATGAAAGGATATACATGTATATCTTCATGGAGAAGCGGGGAGGGGCATATATGAGAAGTGTAGTGTAAGGGAGGAAGTGCAGATATGACGTCGTAGGTTCAGAGTAAGTTCATGTTTGAAAAAGCTCCGTATGGCAGAAACGTGTGCTGGCGTATACGAGTCCAAATATGTCCAACTTTTCATCGGATCGGAAAAGTGAAGCGCATGTCTAACCTATTGATAGCGTATCACTTACTTATACAAAATGTATCAGACGAATGCCCAACGAATGCATAACGTATACAAAATATCGGCAACATGCTGGTGTACGTTGATATAAGGCATAAGTAGTATTCGTTAAGAGCAGGCGGTGTTACGCTGGGGTGCGTTGTTGAACGCTGAGGCCGTGAAAATGTTTTGAGCATGTTCAAAATGTTCGGACGTACGTGTGCTTGATAAGTTATGCAGACGTTACACATAAGTTTGTTACGTTAGACATACGTGAATACGTGTTTCTACAGTACAGCTAGCGTTTTGAGAGCTTATTGGGGTTTGAATATAGTATGTAGGGTCCCTGTGAGAAGCTCATCCTCACTTCTTCACAGCACGTCTTGATGAATACATCAACCCAGCATCAGAGAGCATGGAGGATGCTGAGAGGCTGCGACAAGAGTACATTCTGTTCTCCAGCATCAGCATGATGTGAACCAATTGGCACTTTTCCAGCTCCGCTGGCCAGACGCTCTTATACCTTTTGTATAAGTAAGTAATACGCTATCAATAGGGTTGACATACGTATCATAATTCGTTATGTATACGTCAACAAAAACACAGCTGTGGAAAAGTTGGACGTATTTGGAATTTTGAGCTACTTTTCATATACGCTGGCATATGTTTCTTCCATACGGAGCTGTGTGACAGGGCCCTAAGCACAAAATGGTGGAGGAATACTGAGGGTGGGGTTTTGAGACTCTAGCAAAGACTGTACCGCACCAACCAGCTTCACGCTATCACGACATGTGAAGAATACGGCCTCAGGCCCCACAGATGCAGACGCTGAATCAGGAGTTTGAGAGACAGGTGGCGCTCCATGATTTATGGATATAAAAAAGTAGATGGTGGGAAACTGAGGACCTTATGACCTTTTATTTCCACGAGAGATATGGGGGGTATAAAGGGAAACACAGAACGTAAGAATTGTAGTGCTTTCAGCTGGCTGAAACCTATTTATGTAAGAATAAACTCTGTGTATTCAACTTGATTCTTCTTCAGTGAACTTAATTGAATATGTTGTAACTTTAAAGACTAGAACTAAACCAGAACTTCTACAGCTTATTAAAATGAAAGTGTTTGAGGAAGAGGTCCAAACTTCTTTTTGGCGCGAAGGAAGATACTTTTTCCCCCCGACACCCTCACATCCTGCAACCTGACGTCACCTTTCACACGTAGGTGTGAAAACTCAGCTGATATACCCAAAACACAGCCATGTCTTCTTTCTCTTCCCAGGACGGAACATCCTGGTGCATCAGTCCAGTGGAAGCACAGCTGAAACAGCACAAAGACACAAGGACTCGACCGGCAGCACGCCGCACAACAAAGCTTCCTTCATCTCAAAGGATTCACCAGCTGAGCTAAGAGCTGAGAGCTCAGTAGCCTTTCCATTCATGAACTGAACTTCCACTGGGCATAGTATATGATTTAGTATACATGAAGTTTACACGGCTTAGTAAACATTGAACTGCTATACTGTTGTAAATGTATAGCAGAATAAACAAATGCCCTTTTTCTTATTTCTATTCAGACATTTGGGACAAAAAGCAACAAGAAGTCCTGAGAACACAAAGAGGTTTTGTCCGGCACTTTTCTGCGTGGTTGAGACACAAAGACTGTATGTGAGCAGAAGACCAAGAATTGCTTTATATATTAATGTGTACCAATGTCAGAGCCTACAGGTGGTCAGAGCAAACTCTAAACTTTACTTTAATGAACCTCAGGGAAGCAAAGTAGGCTGTGTCAACCACATGAAGACAGTGAGCAGAGGTATGCATACATTAACACAATAAACTGAGCTCTAAACAGACTAGTTACCAGCCCGATGTCAGATCTGCTCTCAGGGCTCTCAGGGCTCTCAGTGCTCTCAGGGCTCGGCGGGCTGCGTTCTCAAACGTTGCGTCTCCTGCTAGTCGACTCAGCGTGGCGAACTCCAGGATGAAGGTTCCCACGCCGGCGGTACAAGTGACGGGTGTTTCGGTGGACTGACTCCGTTCAGCAGGTTCACCGTACCGTACGGCATGCCGGTGGGAGTCTGGAACGATGACATCATCAAACAACGTGTTATTGCTGCAGCAGATACACCACAGGGATTCTTGTTGCATTTTAAGAAATGATGTAGTTACAGAGCACAACAAATGCAAACAAGCTCCAGCACACTTTCTTACTTGAAAGATAAATGTATCCATTTTGGTACTACACCTTTAACAGACGAACTTTAGTACCAACACTTTTTTTGTTGAAGTTTGACAGTGTTCAGGAGTTTATCTGCAACTGTTGAGCTCCTCGTCCCTCTCATACACATCTGTCTCATGAAAGAGATGTGCTCAGTGTTTGTGTGCTCATAGTTACAGAGCAGACACAATAAAATACAATTAATATAAGATAAAATAATAATAAACAAAACAGATACAATGTGACTTCATAGGATATAGTTGACAGATGAGGGAAACATTATAGCAAGAAAGAAAGAAAGAAACGTGTCGAACAGACGTGTCCTCAAAACAACTTCTGATCTCAGTTTAAATTTGCAAAAATTTGCATTTAGTTTGGTTTGGTAGCACATAAACAAATTGAAGCCTATTTGTTTATATATATATATCGCACTTTAAAAATATTACATTACAACTAAAGGTCCTGCATAAAACCACTGGTCGTCGACTCGAGCGGCTTTGCAAAAAGACTGGAATCTCAGTGCACATCCAACTTTACACTGAACACCTACACCTCTACAAGAACGCTCTCTCCACCGCAAATACCTCCTACTACTCCAACCTCATCAGCACTGGTAAAAATAACACCAGAACCCTCTTTTTATTTTATTTAGCCTTTATTTATACAGATAAAAAATCTCATTGAGACACAGGGTTTCATTCTCAAGAGAGACCTGATCAAATGGCAACAGCACCATACAAGTTACAGACGTACAGGACACTAAACCCTGCCTGGTAACACCACTAATTGTTTTCAATTATGTGCCACTCTGCTCCCTGCTCTCTCTACTGTCTGATTACCTCCACCTGTCTCTGCTCTGCTCCACCCTCGTTAACCTACCAGCTGCACTGCATTTACCACTAATCATGCCCTGTATAGAAAGCCCTGTTTTTCAGTCCACACTTGTCAGATCGCCCTCATCACTGAATTACATCGCCAACACCCTGACCAGCCATCTCTCCGACGGGGTCTGCGCAGGGCTTCTTGCCATGTAGATCGACTTCCAGGCCCTGCTGCCCCTGCTCCGGTGCCTAATCCTGACCCTGAACCTGATTCTGAGCTGGGGCCCTCGGATGTCGAGTCTTCTGATGGAGACGGTGCCGCTGAGGATATGGACTCTGACCGCTCAGAGGAATTCTGACCCTCCGCCGGCTCCCCCTCCTCCCGCCCGGCTTGGTGGTTTTTCTTGGGGAGTTCTGGGGCCGTCCCTTGGGGGGGGGGTCCTGTCATGAGCCCTCTCCCTGCCTGGTAACACCACTAATTGTTTTCAATTATGTGCCACTCTGCTCCCTGCTCTCTCTACTGTCTGATTACCTCCACCTGTCTCTGCTCTGCTCCACCCTCGTTAACCTACCAGCTGCACTGCATTTATCACTAATCATGCCCTGTATAGAAAGCCCTGTTTTTCAGTCCACACTTGTCAGATCGTCTGCAAGCCTGCATCGGAATCCTGCCTGCCTTCAACTCTGACTCCTGATCTGTGATCCCGGACCTGTTACTACTACGCTGATCTCCAGCCCCGGTAAACCCGACTTGCCTTCCGCCTTACGACTACGAGTTTTGAATATCCCTGAACTGTACTACTGCCGTGCCTCATTCGGCCCTGGTGTGTGTGTGTGTGTGTGTGTGTGTGTGTGTGAATCCTTGATCTCGAAATTGCGCTCCTGGGTCCTCGTCTGTCCTGACACCCATAGCTGTACTATTTGTGTGATATGTAGATGGAAAGCAGTCCAAGCATAGATATGTAGATGAATTTGTACCAGTGCAGAAATCTGCACACTGATAATGATGTCCAGTTGACTAGAGCAGTGTCCCCCAACCACCGGTCCGTACCGCATTTGCTACCGGGCCGCACAGAAAGAATGAATATAAAAATATTTTATTTTGAAAGAGGTTTTATTTTAGAAAATCACCAGATACATCCATGTCAGTCACGTGATACTTTACTTCAAAATGTAAGCGCACAAGCAACAATGAGTGGAAAACAAACGTCTTTAAGGAGCTTTTTTGGAAAATACCCAATGAGGAGGCAGAAGAAGAAGAGCCTTCCAAGAAATAGAAAGCTGCATTTAAAAGACAATATCAGAATTTCTACTTAAAATACGTGTTTATCGCTACAGGTGATTCTCATGCGCCACTCTGCATAATACACAGGCTCGCACATGAGGCAACGAAGCCTTCAAAACTGCTTCGGCACCTGGAGACCAAGCACCCCCCATTAAAAGACAAGCCCTTGGCGTTTTTTGAAAGAAAACATGAACAAGAAGGACAAACAACTACTGATGGTCACCACATCAACACATGCGAGTGCACTGAGGGCATCATACTTAGTGACTAACCGTATTGCTAAGAGAAGAAACCTTTTACTATAGGTAGTGTGCAAACACGTGACAAAACTGTGTGACGCATGTGTGCGACGCCATTTTGGATGAAAAACAAATCAACAATGGCGTCTAAAGCGAGCAACAATACAACTCCGACTTCAAAGTATTGTGACTCTCTGGAGTCCTCTGCAAAGGCAAGATTCAGAGAAAAAGTCCAAATTTGCGACCTTGACCCGTACACGCTAAAGCCGTCTGATTATATTGAGGATTTAGATTCATTACCGCCGATTGAATATCCGGATATTGTGAACTACCTTGTGCTACAAACGTCGTGGGCAACCAACGCACAAATGAAGGCATACAAGAGCTTAGATGCTTATAATGTCTGTTTCTGGCTGGGTTGGTAGTCTTCTTACCAAACCACTGAAAGATGACAGGGTGCTCGTCCATGCCCGTGTAAATCACTCTCAAAGAGCTTGAGATACATCGCTCAAGCCGTGCTTTGTGAGTGAGAAGATGTTATCCTCGCACACTGTGATTGTATGGCTGGATTAAGCGAAGCATGTTCTCACATTGGTGCTTTGCTTTTCACAAGTGAAGTAGTCTCAAGAATAAGCATGAAAAACATGCACAGAAGAAAAGAGCAAATGGCATCACATGTAAAGAAAGTGCCTTATTTACCAGTCAGCGATATGGAGAAGTAAGGTCTTACAGAGTTCGGGTATATCATATGCACAAATGTTTAACGTAGACATTGAAAACATAGCTTTAGCTCTTACCAGATATAAAGTTGACGCCACACACACGGGTGAATTGTGCTTTTTCTTCTGTTAAATCCTCACGAGTTATGTTGCTAAACCACAGCTGACGGCATTCAGTAGACAGCAATTCATCCCTCTTTTGTGGATCATTGTTTTTGATGATTTTAGGAAATCTAAAGAACCTTTTCACTGGGTCACGAGTAGCGTTATGACCACAATTATACACTGCGCACACGATTGGCATTTTCTTTCAACCTTAGACGCTTAAATACAAAGAAAATTACGAAGCGTCGTCTTGTTTGTGTATATCATCCAACATGGCTGATTTACGGGTTGGGAAATAAGCGTGATGTCACATGCCCCTATATTGGACTGGCTCGTTGCAGAGACACAAGCTCAGGGCTCCGTCTAATTCAGCGTAATGGTGAGTTTTTTTATGCACTTTATATTTGTTTTTATGCCGGTCGTATAATTTTATTTCGTCATATTTATCCCCCCACACTTTGAAGGCCGGTCCTTAAAAATATTGTCTTACATGAAACCGGTCCGTGGCGCATAAAAGGATGGGGACCGCTGGATTAGAAAGTATAGTGTGCAATGGTGTGTGAGGGGTTTACAGTTGGTTATGAACCTTAGAGCAGATGAAGTATAGTCCATAGTCCAAGAGCGGCAAGAATGTGGCAGCTACAAGCCGTTTTCTAGCACTGGTGGAGAAGCAGGCCTTGTTTCTAAAAAAAGAAGCCCAGTTTTAATTTCAGTTTCCTGAAAAGATTTTAAAGCAGAGGTTGTCGTCAATAGTGATGCCTAAGTATTTGTAGGTGTTGACAATTTCAATGGGGGTACCCTCTTGTCAACAGTCAGCCACCTACTTCAACCTGCTACAACTCTCCCTCCAGATGTCTCCAACCACCACCACGACGACTTCCTGCAATTCTTTGACACCAAAATCAACATCATCCACCATCAGCTGACCTCATCCTGCACTTCCAAGTGATCCACCTTGGATGGTTACCACCGGCCAACCATTCACCAGCACCCTGTAACGGTACGATCAAGACGGAAGGGAGGTGTGACTCAATTGCACGACACAGAGTCAGATAAGTGTTGAATGGGAATAGTCTTTACTGAAAACTTTGCAGTTGCTATGGTACACGCATAGACAGTTGATCATACAAATTATCAAGGGGTATTCCAGGAGCAGAGTCGGGTCACGGAAACAGGTTTGGTACACGGGCAGATACTCAGCGTAGCAGTACAGCAGACAAGGATCAGGCAAGGGCAGAATCGAGTCACGGAAACAAGGTCGAGGAAGCCGGGGAATCAAACGCTTGGGAAACAGGAAGACGGGACTAATGCTGGAACTCTTGACATCGAAGTACGAAGACGAACTGGCAACGAGAGACAAACAAAACAGACTCTATATACACACCAAGAACTGAGAGGGAACGAGACACAGGTGAGGACACTAACGAACAGATTGGGAACACCTGGGGGTAGGAAGTAGAAACAACAGAGAACAGGTAATTAACAAAATAAAACAGGAAGTACAAACACAACACAAAACATCTAACGAACAGGCCGACTTGGACTGTAAGGAATCTGGGTGTGACACTGGACGACCAACTGTCCTTCAGTGCCAACATCGCTGCAACAACCCGCTCCTGCAGACGCACTCTTTATAACATCAGGAGGATACGTCCCCTGCTGACTCAGAAGGCAACGCAGGTTTTTGTCCAGGCTCTTGTCATCTCACACCTTGACTACTGCAACTACCTCCTTGCTCATTCAGAATGCAGCAGCCCGACTGATCTTTAACCTCCCCAAGTTCGCCCACACTGCACCGCTCTTCCACTCCCTTCACTGTGTCGGCCCAAATCTGCTTCAAGACGCTGGTGCTGGCCTACCGTGCTGTGAATGGATCAGGCCCTTCCTAAATCCAGGCCATAGTTAAACCATACACCCCAGCTCGCTCACCTCGCTCTGCATCGGCCAATCGGCTCGCTACTCCCTCACTGCGAGCGGGACACAGATTCCCCTCAAACAAAACCCGCCTGTTTGCTACCCTGGCTCCAAAATGGTGGAACAAGCTCCCCATTGATGTCAGGTCAGCAGAAAGCTGTCACACCTTCCGTCGCAGACTGAAAACTCACCTGTTTCAACTTTACTTCAGCCAATGAAGTAGAAAAATAATAAAATAAATCTGTTCTTTGTATGTTGCACTTACATTGGTTTGGCTTATTTGAGGCTATTGTTCTGCACTTAAATGATTTCACCTATTTGAAGCTAATGTACTAAAGATATCAGCTGTTCGGAGTTCAATCCTCATGATTGTTTGCACTTATTGTAAGTCGCTTTGGACAAAAGCGCCAGCTAAATGAACTGTAATGTAACATGTGCATCATTTAGGTGCCAGCCATGAACTAACAAAAAATAAATGAATAAATCTTCATCCATGGTGGGATGATGGGGGATAAATAGAGGGATAATGTGAGAGGTCATGAGGTGTTCAGGGAGTTATCTATACATGTTGAAATCAACAGGGAGGCTAACAAATGAATTTGAAGGAACAATTGTCCAGACACATGAAATCAGTGGCATTACTAACAGCTTCCAGTTCCAGCTATAGTAGCTGTGGTACTTGTACTTGTGAGACGTCTGTAATACTAATGGAACTATTTTAGCCTGAGCAGTCACAGTAGTGGTAGTGCTGTAGTTATAGAACCAATGGTCCTTGTAGTATCAGTTTTATATGAGGTTGTTGATTGTTACCGGTTTGTAAGGGCTTCAAGCTTAAGCTCATACGATTTCAATACTCTTATTAAATTAAACACACATCCGCTACAAAACTGCATCTGCCAAATAAAAACATTTGGTATTTCATTAATTTATAATGAGTAACCACTTATTCAAATTTAATCTAGTTGATGATCGATGGATGAAAAAAGGAAGGAATTTGCACGCACACATCTTTCACTTCCTGACAGCTGACACAACAACAGCAGAAATCTACCTGTGCTCGTGTGTTTTTCTTCACTTCTTTGTGTTTTATTCAATTTCCTGTATCCCGCTCCCGTGTGTGTGACCCTGTTAGTTTGGCTGCTGAGTGATGCGGCGGGTCGTCAGTTCACTGAGGAGGAGATGGCTGCTGTCAGGTAACACAGAGACACTGAAACACATCCAGAGAAATACAGTGAAGTATTCAGTAGTTTACTTCAGTAAAAGTACTAATACCACACTGTGAAAAGACTCCACTACAAGTTAAAGTACTGCATTCAAATCCTTACATAGTAAAAGGAAAAGTATGTGAGTATAATCAGCAATATGTACTTAAAAGTATGAAAGTAAAAAATATTAATTTTGCAGTAAATTTTCCCTGTTAGTGTTTCACTATTATATCTTATGTTTCTGTATTAATATTCCTGCTGCATTAATGTGTGTGTTACATGTTCCTGTTACATTAATGTGTTTGTTACATGTTCCTGTTACATTAAAGTATGTGTTACATGTTCCTGCTGCATTAATGTGTGTGTTACATGTTCCTGCTGCATTAATGTGTGTGTTACATGTTCCTGCTGCATTAATGTGTGTGTTACATGTTCCTGCTGCATTAATGTGTGTGTTGCATGTTCCTGCTGCATTAATGTGTGTGTTACATGTTCCTGCTGCATTAATGTGTGTGTTACATGTTCCTGCTGCATTAATGTGTGTGTTACATGTTCCTGCTGCATTAATGTGTGTGTTACATGTTCCTGCTGCATTAATGTGTGTGTTACATGTTCCTGTTACATTAATGTGTGTGTTACATGTTCCTGCTGCATTAATGTGTGTGTTACATGTTCCTGTTACATTAATGTGTGTGTTACATGTTCCTGTTACATTGATGTGTGTGTTCCTGTTGCATTAATGTGTGTGTTGCATGTTCCTGTTACATTAATGTGTGTGTTACATGTTCCTGCTGCATTTATGTGTGTGTTACATGTTCCTGCTGCATTAATGTGTGTTACATGTTCCTGCTGCATTAATGTGTGTGTTTGCATGTTCCTGCTGCATTAATGTGTGTGTTACATGTTCCTGCTGCATTAATGTGTGTGTTACATGTTCCTGTTACATCAAGGTGTGTGTTACATGTTCCTGCTGCATTAATGTGTGTGTTGCATGTTCCTGCTGCATTAATGTGTGTTACATGTTCCTGCTGCATTAATGTGTGTGTTACATGTTCCTGCTGCATTAATGTGTGTTACATGTTCCTGCTGCATTAATGTGTATGTTACATGTTCCTGCTTTATTAATGTGTGTTACATCTTCCTGCTGCATTAATGTGTGTGTTGCATGTTCATGTTACATTAATGTGTGTGTTACATGTTCATGTTACATTAATGTGTGTGTTGCATGTTCATGTTACATAATGTGTGTGTTAAATGTTCCTGTTACATTGTTACATGTTCCTGCTGCATTAATGTGTGTGTTACATGTTCCTGCTGCAATAATGTGTGTTACATGTTCCTGCTGCATTAATGTGTGTGTTGCATGTTCCTGCTGCAATAATGTGTGTTACATGTTCCTGCTGCATTAATGTGTGTGTTGCATGTTCCTGCTCCATTAATGTGTGTGTTACATGTTCCTGCTGCATTAATGTGTGTGTTACATGTTCCTGCTCCATTAATGTGTGTGTTACATGTTCCTGCTGCATTAATGTGTGTGTTACATGTTCCTGCTGCATTAATGTGTGTGTTACATGTTCCTGCTGCATTAATGTGTGTGTTACATGTTCCTGTTACATTAATGTGTGTGTTACATGTTCCTGTTACATTAATGTGTGTGTTACATGTTCCTGTTACATTAATGTGTGTGTTACATGTTCCTGCTGCATTAATGTGTGTGTTACATGTTCCTGCTGCATTAATGTGTGTGTTACATGTTCCTGTTACATTAATGTGTGTTGCATGTTCCTGCTACATTAATGTGTGTGTTACATGTTCCTGCTGCATTAATGTGTGTGTTGCATGTTCCTGCAGTGTGATGATTCATGAACACCGCAGGTCTGCTCATATTTTAGTCTTTTACTTTAACTTTACATTTCTTCATTAGATGCTTCTGACACAAGAAAACAGTTTTTATCTTTTGATGATTACATTTTATATTTATAATTGTAAGTCTGTAAATCGTTTGTTCAAATGTTTGTTCTTTAGCTGCAATTTCTGTTTTGTATAACGTCAAGATCTTGTTATCTTTTGCGGATGATATTCAATATTGTCAAATAGAAATGAGCCAATAATGAATTATCTCCCCTCAATCTTTCCCCAACAGTTTCTCGCTCACTCTCATTGATGCTCTCGACACTCTTCTGGTAAGATCTGAAGAAAAAAAAAATGTCATTCTGTAAACGTCTTAGATGACGTCTGATTATTATCAGAGACAAACTTTAGACTCCTGTCTGTGTGAAAGTGTGTTAAAGACTTTGACGTCAACGCCTCCGTGTTCAAAACCAACATCAGAGGTAAAGAGGAGGGGGGCGGAGGAATTGTACCTTCATGTTAAGTAGTCAAACTAGCCTGTTGTTTGTGTGTTGTGTGTGTGTGTGGTGTATGTGTGTGTGTGTATGTGTGTCTGTGTAGTGGTGGGTGGTCTGCTGTCGGCTCACCTGTTAGCAGGACGTGCAGGGATGGACCTTGAGCCCGGTTGGCCCTGTTCAGGACCGCTGCTGATGATGGCCGAGGACGCTGCTCGAAAATTGTTGCCTGGTATAAACACCACACACACACACACACACACCCCACACCCCCACACACACACCTTTCATAAATCACTAGAATAAATTACACAAATAGGCTTCAATTTGTTTATGTGCTACCAAACTAAATGCAAATCTTTGCAAATCTGAACTGCGATCGGAAGTTGTTTGGAGGACACGTCTGTTCTCACTCGATGTTTGTTAGTTTGATGAATAAGAATAAGTTCGTGTCACCAAAGTGAAGTGAGGGCAGATCTATGCACTGATCCCATATTCCAGAAGAAAAGACACTTTATATGTTCTCCAGCACAGCAGGGTCGTCCAGATCCGCAGAGGAGCTTTTCTTCACCTTCAGTTTGAACAATTTCAACTCTTGCTTTGGAACTGAAGACACAAACAAACTTCATCAGTCACAACATTTATTGTTGGTTCTTTTTTCAGCAGACTCAGTTTTTCCATATAATTCTGACATTCCTCTGGATTTCATGTGTTTAAACAGTGACAGAGAAAATGTGGTATTTTCAGCATTAAGTCAAAGTGATCATCTGCATATGATCAACATCATTAGAGTTCAACTTTATCATCCAGAATTAGATATTTTGTGTTGTTTTCGTTATATTATCATTCAGGACATTTGATGCTAAAGTGAAGTTTAATCTAAATACTATTTGAATCATGGGTTACCACTCACGTGGACTGTAGTAGCAGATGAACGCAAACTTCACATCACAGTTCCAGTCCCCCCATCGACCATGTCCAGAGGAGAAGTCTACAGTCACACAAGCCTCATTGTTCCCATTAGTTGTAGGTTCCCCAGCACTCCAGAACCTAAATGTGGAGTCACTTCCATCCGACCACTTCCAGGAGTCTCTGGAAAGTCCGATCCAGGCTGTGCCCCCAGCAGGTACCAGATCCTGTATCTTCTGGTTCTCTGCCATGTTCCTCACACTGGCCAGGTCTCTGTAGTTTGCTCTGCAGTAGCTCTGGGCCTCAGTCCATGTCATCGGGATGTTGATGAAGACAAATGTCACATTCGGTCCTGAAAATGGACGACAGTGAAGTTCTGTGTAGAGGCACCATAACATACAGCCTGCCATCAGTAACACATCTGTGGTGCCTTTATAATATATAATATATGATCTTTAAATCACTGATATATAAGAAATCACATCAATGAAGTCATTCATTTGTAAACATTAAAATGTAAGACATCATCTTAATAAATGTTATTGAGTATTTCTTATCAGTCTCTCCACATGAATATAAATATATTAATATTTAAACAAAGAAAAGAGGAGCGACAGGCAGCAATGCTAGCAGGTAGAGAATACCTTTGCTGCCATATGTTTACTTATTATTTGCTTCTCAGTCGCCTGTAAAGGACTTTGAATTGAACTAAACTGTATGAACTGATTGACTGATACTATATAGGCTCAAAATAAAATAAAATAAATGAAGAGAAAGAAAAGAGAAGAGAAACTTCACAAGTTAGTATTCTCACCTCTGACATCTAAGCAGATTGCCGGATGAGATTCTTCACAACTCATGTCCCTCCATCGTCCCAGACGATCAATCATTGTGCAGTGTTCTTGCGCTTTATAGTTGTCTGGATCTCCAGGAGCCCCACAGTCTGAACTCTGTCTCTCCGGGTCTGTAGAAACTTCTGTCTGACAGTGACCACCTCCAGCTGTCCAGGTCATCGTAAAGACCTATCCAGATGTGCTGAAAGCAATATTTCATTGTGATATAAAGAATTAGACCCTGCTCTAGCTTTTGTTCAATGCAACATATTTACATAAACTTTGCATTCACAGTCTTGATACTGCCCATCAGTCTGATCCTCTACGACTTTATTACAGGATTTCATGATTCCTTTGGCTCAACTTTCAAAACAGTTTCAATTTGAAAGCTCTTAAAGATCAGGTTCACATTCTTTGTGTCTTAAAACAATATTCAGGTGTCATATAAGATAGAAACATGTTCATCATTCCTCCTCTTCATACTGGACTATAAGAGACGCTCTTGTGAAGCACTTTAATGTAAGTGATGAAGGATAACGTCCACTGCAGCTCAAAAGGGAAACACTGTCTGGTGAAACACAATGAGGGAGTTTTATACTAAAACACTTTATACTTCTACTCGACTACATTTTAGAGACATTGTGTACTTTTTACTGCGATACAGTTTAGTTATTAGTTACTATGTCGGGTCAGATTTGAACCTTTCAGACCACCTGTCACCAACATAATTATTAAAAAGGACTTTGAAATGAAAGAGATAGAAAAGGAACTCACAGGGCCGTAAGGTGTGTTTATAATTCTGCTTAAATCCACCATGTCGTTCAGGGTGTTCACATCCTCCATGTTGTGTACAGTGACCAGGTCCGTGTATTTCTCTCTGCAGTAACTTTGTGCTTCAGTCATGTTCTTCAGATCATAAATAAAATGGAACTGACGTTCAGCATGTGATGAGACAGCACACAGCCCTGTAGTGACACACACATGCACATTGATTAGATTTAGGCTGTAACTTGACTTTGTAACATCACATTTCAGTGTATTCAGACGTGTCATTGTAACTCAGTGTGGAGTTTAACATTTACATTTTACTCTAGTACTTTACATACCAGCAGAATTGTTTAGTATTTAGTAGTATTTCTGTTTTATGCTGCTTCATACTTCTACTACAGAACATTTTACACGGAAATATTTTTAAGATTTTACCTTAAAACAAATGATAGTAATCTTAAAATACAGTTAATCATTCTGTATTAAACTTAGTTTCTCCTCTTCTTATATGAATCATCTCACAACGCCTCAGATCTACCAGGTGACCCTCTGGAGGGGCCTGACCCTCAGGTTGGGAACCACTGGACTAAACTAGCCAAGTGTACACAAAGTAGTTAAAACTCCATCTGGAGCAGCTCCAACAGTAACGCTGCTCTAACATTGATCAGCATTAACAATCTAATGATGTCACATAGAATCAGATATCAGTCACTGGAGACATGTTACTGCTCAATGACTACTTTTACTGCTGATACATTAAGTACATTCAGGTACGTCAAGCCTGTCTTAAAACAATTCTCACAGGACAAAATGTACATCAAACAGGTTTTCGTGGATACAAGCGTCTGAAATGAGTTTGTCGGGTGTCTGGAGGAGCTCAGACCTCCGGAGGGAGTTAAGCTGCTCCTTTGAGACAAAAGAGGCCCGTTGAGGTTTTACATTGTTGTGTTGGTTATTTTACTAAAGTAAAGGATCCGAGTACTTTTCTACCACTGAGTAAGTTATCTTCAGATATGGGTGAAAGCCCAGATCTAGCATCAGGGCAGATCTACCAGGGGCCAATGTGCCTGAGGGCTCCTGCCTTTAGAACAAATACAAATAGAATGAGGTGGTTCACTGTTGTTCACTAGTGCAGGTATAAATGGTACCTGTGTACATTTTAATTGATTTATCCCTCGTTTAGTTTAAAGGATAATGGAGAGCTGTGGATCCTGCATCTTTCAGACGGATTCAAGATCAGTGTTCGTCTGCACATTAATTATAATATAACTGAAGTGCGTCACAATAGTGTTCAGATAAGAGTTCTGTTGCCACAATGATGTCTCAATGTACTGTAATCAAATAATATAAACACATATAAAACACTTGCCTGGTGCAGCCATGATGAGCAGAAGAACTACGTCCATCGTTGTTTGCTCTCTGTTCATTTGATGTGTGTTGCAGGCTGTTGAAAGAGTGTATTGTGTGAGACATACAAGGCTTAAAGTACGCCAGCATCATTTGAATTCATGCAAATGGTCCAACAATGCACCTCACCACATCTAATGTTAAGACGACAGGCCCATGGACGCACAGACGGGTGCAAGTACCTTTGACCGGCAGCACGCCGCACAACAAAGCTCGCCTGCTTCCTTCATCTCAAAGGATTCACCAGCTGAGCTAAGAGCTGAGAGCTAAGTAGCCGTTCCATTCATGAACTGAACTTCCACTGGGCATAGTATATGATTTAGTATACATGAAGTTTACACGGCTAAGTAAGCATAGAACTGCTATACTGTTGTGAATGTATGTACATGTGTTGATTAGTTTGTTATTCCCTCAACTGTATTGTGTAATCTGTTGTATTGAGCTAATAGGTAACCAGAGGTTGTTTCAGCATGTGATATGTTAGTATTGTACACACAGACAGAGCATGAACACTAACCATCTTCTTAACCCGGCTCCATCACCATACACGTTACCATCTCACAGTAATTTGTGGATTTGTCTTTTTAACATCACGACACACACAGCTAAAGACTCAAAGCTCCCGCTTCATATGTTCCCTTTTGTTCTACACACGTATGTGCACACGTACGCAGAGCACGTGGAGACGGTCTCAGGACCGCACACGCATTATTTTCGGCGCCCTCCGGACAGGCACACACACTGTCTCTCTCTTTTACACACACCCACACACACACTGTCTCTCTCTTTCACACACACACACACACACACACACACACACACTCACACACACACACACACACACACACACTGTCTCTCTCTTTCACACACACACACACACACACACACACACACACACACACACACACACACTGTCTCTCTCTTTCACACACACCCACACACACACTGTCTCTCTCTTTCACACACACACACACACACACACACACACACACACACACACACACACCCACACACACACACTGTCTCTCTCTTTCACACACACACACACACACACACACACACACACACACCACACTGTCTCTCTCTTTCACCACCACACTCCACACACACACACACACCACACACACACACACACACACACACACACACACACACAGCACACACACACTGTCTCTCTCTTTTCCACACACACACACCCCACATGCATTCAGAAAAAAACTGATACATTTGACCCATCAGCGGGTTCGTTCCCATGCTGTATTCATGCCTAATGATCATTTACTGTTTCATGTGGCCTGAAGGAGGTGCATCTCAATGTTGTTCAGCAGGATTTTCTTATGGATGACATTAATGATGAGATAATGTTGAAGACACACACACACACACACACTGTCTCTCCTCTTTCACACCACACACACACACACACACACACATACCCACCTGTCTCTCTCTTTCACACACACACACACACACACACACACCACACACACCACACACACACACACAGCACACTGTCTCTCTCTTTCACACACCACACACCACACACACACACACTACACACACAAACACACACACACACACACACTGTCTCTCTCTTTCACACACACACACACACACACACACACACACACACACACACACACATACACTGTCTCTCTCTTTCACACACACACACACATTATTAGATATTGTGTGTTTTGACATTTATCTTATTAATAAATGTTTTTTGTAATATACATGCTGGTTTGTTTGATATTGTACAAGACTGAGTATTGCCAACCTCTACTATCAAAGAATTCAGAAATCCTTCAACTTTTATTAGCTATTGATATGGTCATTGTGTTTATAGCTATTCATTTCATTATTAATCAGATCTCCTAATTCAATGTGTAGCATATTTCATGAGACTACATTAACTGGTTATCATTTTCCATTGAGGTGGCTCGATGGAAATTAAGTCATACTAATAATATAATGAATAATATATGAAATATAATAGTTAATTATTTTGATCATTAGTAATACCTTCTGATAGCCATGTTAATGTCTTTTTGAGCTAATGCACCTACCGGTACTTCCATGTAGTGCAGGTTATTATCAACCCGTTTATGATTGTATGAATATTAATGGTTTTATGAATATTAATTATAATTAAGATTTCTTAATAACCAGACTTGCTCATACCAGAGCCACATACGTAACGGTGACACTGGCGTGAGGCGTACCAGTGTTCCAGCACCAGTTATATGAGTCATGTGGACGAGCAGACTGCTGTCACGCAGCTCAGTTGCTCTGAGGGATCACATTTGACTTTCAAATTATTTTGTGTTTGTATGAAGTTAGAAAGACCAAACCAGCTATGGAAGTATTCAAATCCTCTTCAGTAAAATGAGCTGATCTAGTACAATACATCTCTTGTCTTCGTATGAGATACCACACTGTAAACATACTCCATTACAAGTAAAAGTCCTGCGTAGAAAATGTTATTTCATTTGTTAGTAAATATAATCAGTAATGTGCTTATGTACTTACCCCTGTGGGTTTATATAGTATATGATATACTGTATAATTTGTACTATTATACAGTGTGGTGGAAATTCAACGTGAATCTCCTCGTGAGAGATGAGTGAATAATGAAGTTACAACCAAGTTGTCTTTGTTTTGTTAATCTGTTTTAGCAAAAGAGAGATTTCAAACAGAGTCAAAGTATTTCAGCTGAGATGGACAGAGTTCCCACAGCAGCACGTGCTGCGAGTCTGACCAGGATCAATAGAACACACATATTACACACTGTGAGCGTTCCCTGCTCACGATCAGGACAGCTGACAGAGCAGAGATGAGGGGTGAAGTTTCTGACACTTTATTTATTATTTAAGTTCAGCCTTTTCAGGCACTCCACACAGACAACGTCCTCTCCGGTTAGGTACGGCCAAACTCTGCTTAGCTTCCGAGATCTGATGAGATCAGCCGTGTTCAGTATAGTATGGCCGTCCGCTCCACGTTCACGGTCCGGGACCCAGCCTACTGCAAGAAGAACAGAACCAGGCCATCACCATGCGTTTATTATGTGTCTAAGCTCTTGTCATCTCTTGCCGTGACTACTGCAACTCCCTCCTGGCTGGACTGCCTACATGTGCCATCCGACCTCTACAGCCCATCCAGAATGCAGCGACTGGTCTTTAACCTCCCCAAGTTCTCCCACAATGCACCGCTCCTCTGCTCCCTTCACTGGTTACCAGTGGCGGCTCGAATCTGCTTCAAGACTCCTACTGTGCTGTCAATGGATCAGGCCCTTCCTACGTCCAGGCCATACTTAAACCATACACCCCAGCTCGCTCACTTCACTCAGCATCGGCTCGCTTCTCCCTCACTGTCAGTGGGACCAGATACCCCTCAAATAAAACCCGCCTGTTTGCTATCCTGACTCCTCAATGGTGGAACAACCTCCCCATTGATATCACGTATGCAAAAAATCTTCACCCCTTCTGTCACAGACAGAAAACCCACCTGTTTGGACTGCACCTCGGCCAATGCCAACCTAGCCCCGCAGTAACCCCCCCTGGACTCCTGGGGGACACGGTCGTAGGCCAAGTCCAAAACACACATGTAGACTGGACGGGCAAACTCCCATGAACACAACAAGGTTTCTCCTTTGGCGACGGCCCGAGTCGCAGTCTGGCACCGGTACCTGACTGCTGTTCAGGGAGACCCCAACAAATTCCCGCCCTTTAAATGACCATACGTAATAATAATAAGCTTTTATTTGTATAGCACCTTTCATACAAGTATTGCAGCCCAAAGTGCTTCACAGCTAAAACATAAAAATGAGTACAAGATTAGACAGAGCATTAGTACAATAATATATAGTACGTATATCAATTACTCAATTCGTGTTACCTTTAACTTTGTTTTTGTCACATGGTGAACGGAGAATCTGAAAACAGAGAGAAGTCTTGATGAATTGAAGTAAATGGAGGCTGCGCTTAACAACAGCAAAACTGTATCAAACATCTGTTTACAAACTCTCACATAACTCGTGCAGTATAATCAAGTAGTGATGAGTAGTATAGTTTGTAAACTGATGTTTTGATATTTTTGCTGTTCCAGTGTTCCAGCACCAGTTATATGAGTCATGTGGACGAGCAGACTGCTGTCACGCAGCTCAGTTGCTCTGAGGGATCACATTTGACTTTCAAATTATTTTGTGTTTGTATGAAGTTAGAAAGACCAAACCAGCTATGGAAGTATTCAAATCCTCTTCAGTAAAATGAGCTGATCTAGTACAATACATCTCTTGTCTTCGTATGAGATACCACGCTGTAAACATACTCCATTACAAGTAAAAGTCCTGCGTGTATGTAGAGTTTAGCTTAAGAACATTATAAGGAGCTGCTCAGCATGTTCCTGGGTAACGCTCACAGCCCTCTCATCTCGCTCAGCGTGCCTCTGAGCAAGGCACCACACAACCGCGCCTACATCCTAAAGACACATAAAGAATGAAAAACAAAGCCTAAAGGATTTCAAATCAACATCTATGTGATGACTTTTCTCAGAGTACGATCGAGCCATTCAGAACTACACCCGGTTTGACGACTGGTACCTGTGGATCCAGATGCACAAAGGAACCGTCTCCATGCCAGTTTTCCAGTCTCTGGAGGCCTTCTGGCCCGGCCTGCAGGTACAAACAGTACACTGAACTTAAGCTTCTGATAAATGCATAATACTGGTAAATGTTCATTTCCTTTGTGTTTCAGTCTCTCCTGGGGAACATGGACAGCGCAGTGAGAACCTTCCAGAACTATTACTCTGTGTGGAGACAGTTTGGAGGTCTGCCGGAGTTTTACAGCATCCCTCAGGGTTACACTGTGGAGAGAGAGGGATACCCACTGAGGCCAGGTCAGTCCACCTACCTGTTACCCAGCAATGACGTGGAGAAGGAGGGAAACATATCAGCACACAGACACAGAAAGTCCCTTTAAATAAAGACGCTCTAGAGTCCTTGGAGGACAGAAATATCAAAGAACTTCCATAAAACTCTAAATTAATATTATTTTCTTACTTTAAAACCAACATCAGTCCTGATAATAAATACTAAATATTCATTTAAAAGTGTTAACCCTTTAAATGTGAGTTTGTTAACATAATACCTGCATAACATTCTTTATATTTTCTATCTACTAAATACAAGGGAAACATTTCTTTAACAGTCTGGGATATTTCAATGATGAGCAACAACATTGATTTTGATCCATTGCATCAAACACATAATACAGCAGCAGTGCCCCTCGTGGAAACCATGGGAACAGCACGTGTTTGCTCCGAAGGGCAAACATCAGAAATTTGGTGGAATTGGTCCTTCCTTCCCTACTCCTCCAAAGCTCCTTTCTTCTCAAAGCAGTGTACATTAAACCACACGCCAACAGCTGTGTGGAGTCATCGACAGAAGAATGAATGAATGAGTGAAGAATGGCTCCCAGCTGATGACCCTGCAGCTGGTCCAATGGCAATGGGGGAGGAGCAACAGGCAGCAATGCTAGCAGGTAGTGAATACCTTTGCTCCCATATGTTTACTTATTGTTTGCTTCTGAATCGTTTGTAAAGGACTTTGAATTGAACTAACCTGTATGAACTGATTGACTGATACTATACACGGTTTCTCCTACCACAGCTACGCAGATGACACTCAACTGATTCGGTCTTTTCCCAGATCTGAAACCCAGGTGGAGGCACGGATCTCGGCTTGTCTGGCTGATATCTCTCGGTGGATGGCCGCACATCACTTGAAACTCAACCTTGACAAGACCGAGATCCTTTTCCTTCCAGGTAAGGGCTGTCTCATCCAAGACCTTACCATCAACATAGGCACCTCTGTTGTTTCCCCGACTCTGACTGCAAGGAATCTTGGTGTGACACTGGACAACCAACTGTCCTTCGGTCCCAACATCGCTGCAACAACCCACTGCTGCAGATACACTCTGTACAACATCAGGAGGATACGTCCCCTACTGACTCAGAAGGCGACGCAGGTTCTTGTTCAGGCTCTTGTCATCTCACGCCTTGACTACTGCAACTCTCTCCTCGCTGGACTGCCTGCATGCGCCATTCAACCTCTACAGCTGATCCAGAATACAGCAGCCCGACTGGTCTTCAATCTACCCAAGTTCTCCCACACTACGCCGCTTCTCCGCTCCCTTCACTCGTTACCAGTGGCGGCCCGAATCTGTTTCAAGACTCTGGTGCTGGCCTACCATGCTGTGAATGGATCAGCCCCTTCCTACATCCAGGCCATAGTTGAACCATACACCCCAGCGCGTTCACTTCGCTCTGCGTCGACCAATCGGCTCGCCACTCCTTCACTACGAGTGGGACCCAGATTCCCCACAAACAAAACTATCTATGTTTCTATGTTTGCTATCCTGGCTCCAAAATGGTGGAACGACCTCCCCATTGATGTCAGGACAGCAGAGAGTCTTCACACCTTCTGCAGAATGAAAACTCACCTGTGTCAACTGCACCTCGGCGAATGAAGAAAACAAAATAATTGTACTTTGTATGTTGCACTTATATTGGTTTGGCTTATTTATAGCTAATAGTTGAATTTGTTTCTATTGTTTCTGTATGTTGCACTTCAAACTGGCTTATTTGAAGACAGTGTTCTCTTATACGATACGATGTGACCAAA
The DNA here is from genome assembly GCF_900634415.1 of Cottoperca gobio. NCBI lineage: Eukaryota > Metazoa > Chordata > Actinopteri > Perciformes > Bovichtidae > Cottoperca > Cottoperca gobio. The sequence goes on from NC_041361.1 coordinate 1,478,641, forward strand.
CAGGTCATCACCGCAGAAACTGCCCAACAAACCCATCGACAGGCTCAGCAGCAAATAGGAAGAAATAGGAAGGCCCAGAGGAGCCTGAGTGGGAATTGATGACACCAGTCCTCTCATCACAACCACAGGACGAGCCCACCATAAAAGTGACCATACATGAAAAAGAATAGCCTTTCATGGTTGACACAGAAGCCACTAATTCATGCATTCAAGAACTGGCTCTAAGCTTCCCCTCTCCAGTTCATCAGTCAAAACTGTGGGCTTCTCTGTGAAAATTCAGATAATACCTTTGACACAACCTTTCCCAATGTTAATTGCAGGAAAAACTATAGTAGCCCCTCTACTATCACGGGTCAGACAGCACACCAATCAACTTATTAGGAAGAGACATCCTATGTCCCCTAAAAGCTAACATTATGTGCACACAAGATGGACTCTATGTACATATCCCAGAAGAATCATCAACAAGAATGATGTCAGTACAAGCTTCAGGAGAAAACAACATTCAGATACAACCTCTGGTCTACTGGCTCCAACTAATGCCAAGATCAAGACTATTGCAGGAGTGGAACACCTGGAAACCCTCGGTTGAAGCTCAAATTGGACATGCTACAGAACCACAGCTGCCACTCCATTGTACACTTATGTATGACGAACAACAAGAACACAAAGATTATGAGGAGTGTTGGGAGGAGCTAATCAACAGAATACCATACTACATGGTTAGCCAAAATATATACATTGTACCACAAGGAGCTGCCACAGCCGTAGCACTCCCTATTGAGTTACGAGATTGGTTCCAGGTCACAGACTCCACTCCACATGTCACACTGATGATGGCACAAGGACACAAATCCCACAAACTAGGTACCATGGTTAAAACGGCCTTACAAACACTGGTATGGAAACCCACCAAAAATAAAGATATCCACACCTCTTCAGATGGCCAATACATCAAAATATCACTACACACATGTGACAAAGGAAAAACAAAGAAAGTCCTAGTAAATGAAAGGACGCCTGGACAATTGCCTCTAACAAAAGACACTGAAGGCCTACTGAGGTCATTACCACCAGAACTCTGGTCAAAACACGAAACAGACGTAGGACAAGTTACATCAGCAGAACCAGTGCGTATAAAACTCAAAGCAGGTGTCAGATTACCATACAAAAAACAATATCCACTCACACAACATGCCATTGAAGGGATCAGACCCACAATTGATGGCCTGTTAAAAACAGGTGTGTTAGTAAAAAACTAAAAGTCCATGTAACACAAAACAAAAAACTCATTCTGAGGACTATCGATTAGCACATGATTTAAGAGCCATCAATGCCATTGTTGACGCTGAAACTCCAACCGTCCCAGACCCCCACACACTGCTCTCCAATATTCCACCTGATGCATGCTGGTATACTGTAATTGATCTGTGTTCAGCGTGCCACTGCATCCAGACTCTGAACATCTATTTGCTTTTACATATGAGGGACAGCAGTACACCTACACACGAGCAGCTCAGGGATATGTTGAGAGCCCATCTATATTTAACCGAGTGCTGGCTCAAGATTCACAACATCTAGATTCACAACATCTAGACATCCCAAACTGTTTATTTACAGTATGTGGACGATTTACTAATTTGTAAACGAGTGACCTCAAAAACCATCCGGATGCAGCTGAGCTTCCTGCTGAGCACGCACAGAAGATTTATGGTTTATGTTGCTTTCCTGATGTTCACATATGAATACTACAGTAGAGGCTGAAACATTATAGTAATTGTTATTATATGTGCGTGCACAACAGTTAATAAATTGACTCTTTAGGGCTTTTATTGCTCTGTATGTTGTGTATTTATCAGTCCACAAGTTATAAACTTGACTGTGTTTTCTTCTTCCAGATTCTATTCTATTTACCTTCTTTGAGAAGTTATGACTTTCTTATTCGCAACATAACCACAAATGTGCTGTACTGACATCAGGTGAGAGCTACTTCTACTCCAGATTAAGTTTATCTCAAATTATTTTTGGTTTAATGTTATTTATCAGAGCCGGTCCTGACCCAAAATGATTTAAAGAGCAGAAATATTAAAGATTATTCCCTAATGTCAGTGAATTTCATTTAACCTTTTAAGATAAATAAATATTTGTATAATATATATTATATAATAAGCAGAATAAGCAGAACTTTACAGAACAGAATGAGGTTTAAACTATTCAATAAATAGAAGATTTTCTATTGAATCGTAAGTGAATATTTACAATACCATAAATAACTAAATGTAGAAAATGATCAAATATAACACTGAGCTTTGGTTATGGCTTTAGCTGCAGCTTTATGTCTGCAATTTTAAAATACAGTCAGGTCCCTTTAGCTGTGATATAATCACAAATACTGTTAATCATCTCGCTCTTCATCTCTGTTTTCATGTGTTGTGATCTGAAGTGGTAACAACAGCTGAACAAAACACAACACAAAACACACAAACACATATTAATAATGAGTAATTCCTTGACTGCAATGCTGCTGAACTGCTGTTCATACATGTTGTTAAAAAACAAATAAAAACACAAAAGGAAAATCTAATTTAAGGATTTTGAGTCTCCTGTTCGGTCTTCCTTTAACTTTCTTTCCTCACTTACAACTCTTTCTTTACGTTCTATTTCTACATTAACAAAATGATGTTTGTGTAGAAGCTGAATGCTTTCACACAACATTACTGTCTTTGTGTTCCTTGTAGAAGATGAGCAGCCAGGTCATTTGAAGTACGTTAATGTTACCAGCAGGTGGCGATGTGCACTGTGTCATGAACCTGAAGGTACCGAAGCCTCAACGGTTCAGAAGGCTGCATCAGTAAACACCAGTTTCTTACACAGGATGCTGAGGGTTAAATATGTCGGCTTGACTTTGTTTTTGTTGAGGACATTAAGCTTTAATCTGATGATTCTTCTCACTTCTTTATTGTAATTATTTTACACCCTCATGTTTAGCATTGTATCTGAATATAAACTGGACCAAGTCATCCATATGATGTCACAATGAGACTGCAGGTAGTTTGCAATGTGTCTCCAATATTCCAACAGTGATGCTGGTCTCTTGTGTCGAACATAATAAAGTATGAAATGACAACGAGAAACGAGGAAGAGGTCGCTCGTAGTGATGAAGCTCCAGAGGATTATCAGCAGAATCTGCAGCTCCTGAGCTGTTACTGAGCTTTAAAGTGAGTCTCAGATCATTGTTTATCCGCCTGGACCGCAACTTTAGGTGTCGTTTACAGAGGAAAAGCTGTAAAAAGTTACTTTACACAATTAGCAGCAAACAGGCACAGTTAGGGTACAAGCGGTCAAAATGGGTTTTCTCAGACGGGTGGCTGGCGTCTCCCTTAGAGAGCCGCTGCTCCTTTGCGTTGAAAGGAGCCAGTTGAGGTGGTTCATCTAGTGAGGAGCCACCTGGGCGCCTCCCTAGGGAGATGTTCCAGGCACGTCCAGCTGGGAGGAGACCCCGGGGAAGACCCAGGACTCGGTGGAGAGATTATATCTCCTCACTGGCCTGGGAACGCCTCAGGATCCCTCAGTCAGAGCTGGAGGATGTGGCCCGGAGAAGGGAAGTTTGGGGTTCCTTACTGGAGCTGCTGCCCCCGCGACCCGACCCCGGATAAGAGGTAAGCGATGGGTGGATGGATGAAGGCACAGTTAGAGACTAGCTGGTGAACATGGAGGATAAATGTAGTGAAGTAAAATGTACAATATTTCCCTCTAAGGTGTGGTGGAGTAGAAGTATAGAATAGCATAATATGGAAGCATTTGTAAATGTACTTAGTTACTTTCCATGCCATTGTTTTTCTTTGGTGCTTAGTAGTGTGTAGCAGGCACATACTGTACGTCCATTCAAAAAAAAAAACATACATACATTCAGATTTCATGCTTCGTTAGTTACACTGTCTGCAGGATCAGGGAGGTGATGCAGACATGAACACACAGAGGCACTGAGGACAAATGGTGTGTGCCCCAAATCCAAAAACCTGTAAATCCCACGCAGTGAGGGAGCAGAACAACTGAAGACTTTGTGATTTTCATAAACAGCAGAGACTAAGCAGCATTATGCAGATGATCTTTCTATCATCGTGCACAAACCCTGAAGTTGTTGCATTTGGGGTTTTTGTGTGAACTACCTCAGAAGAGGGAGGAATATTTAATCTTGTATTCAGATTCCAACTGGATTGAATAATAAACGAGCGACAAGGCAACAACTGAAAACCACCTTCATGTAACCAGACTGGCTGGACGACATCTTCACCGTATTCATAGTTAAACTGTTGCTTTATGCGACACGAGGGGTTTGATTTAGGATGAGCGTTAAAGTTTAACATTTTTGGAAATCTGCATTTTTTCACCTTTATGCTAAACTGAACTAGCCGGCAGTATCTTCATAGTTCTCGTACAGACATGAAAGTGGCATCAAACTCAACTAACTCTCGGAAAGAAAGCGAACAAGATTATTTACCAAAATGACGAACTATACCTTTAAGATTGAGGCAGATGTTTTAAAGCTGGAGTTGAGAGTTGTAGAGTGATTATAAATTGGAATAGTGGTTCCAGTTCTTTATATTAGATCAGGGTTAACCTTTAGAGATTACACTTTACTAATACTTTGTTATTAGAAATGTAAGTTAGGTGCTGTCAGTCGGAGTTCAGGTTGGGGTTGAGCATTAGGAAATGAATAAAAGTAAAGCGATGTGTGTGCAAGGAGAAGAGAGGCAGCAGCGGGCGCAGTATTCATAAACCTAATGGGTCTAATTGCCTTACAGGATTTATAGATGTGTGATTAAATAAAACTGTTAACCTCTTATACATCTACTCATTTCATCCTCAGATCTCTTTCTCCATCAGAGCTCCTCTCTCTTCCACTTCTCTTTTGAACTCTTCATCCTCCACCCTCGTCCTCCCTCTCGCTCCACCCTCACACTAAAGATGACGGAGATGACAGGTCGTCTTTAATCTGTATAAGTTCTGTGTGTGCGTGTGTGTGTGTGTGTGTGTGTGTGTGTGTGTGTGTGTGCTGCACTTTCTTGGTGTTCTGTATTCCAGTCATAGAGGCTGAGTCACACTTACGGTAAGCTGTATCCATATAGAAGGAGGGTGCTTGCTGTGTGTGCGTGAGCGTGTGTGGATGTGCGTGTGTGTGTGTGTGTGTGTGTGAGTGTGTGCGTGTGTGTTTGTGTGTGTGTGTGTGTGTGTGTGTGTGTGTGTGTGTGGGTGTGTGTGTGTGTGTGTGTATGCGCTTGATGACATGTCCCAGACAATGCCAGACTTGAGACAAGGACATGCGAGAGGAGAGAGAAAGATCCTCATCTGCCGTATTGATCACTTGCATCTTAACCCTCGGTCCTCGCTCGTACACGCATACAGGTTAAGTGAATTAAGGCTTAAGTGAGGGAAGACATGGAGATGGAGGAAAGGGTGGAGGCGGAGGGAGGAGGAGAGTGAGGGACAAACACAACCTGCAGGAGGTGGAGGAGATAATGGAAATGCTTGAGAGGAAACTCAATTTGCTGAGCAGAAGCAGATCAGAGGAGGGAAATGAAAGCGAGGGTGATTCAGGCAGACATGGAAATAACCTGTTTTTGTCTAAAGGTCACTGCTTGGCATTTTCCCCGAAGCTTTTTCACTTTTTATTTGAGTTTGGCTAGTTGTAAGGATCTGTGGATGGCAGTGTGTCAGTTGGTCGGTCCAGACTGTTGGAGGGATTGTCGGGAGACTTGTGACTGAAATGTCGATGAATCGGATGAATTGTTGTGAAATTTCCTTCAGACTTTCATGTCCGTGTTCCCCTCAGGCTGAACTGTAATAACCACCATCAGGTCAACATGTTAATGTGTCCAATACTTTGCTTTATGACCAAATACCTGCAAAGCTAATGACATTACCTTTTATTACTTTGTGTTTACTGCTAATTAGCAAATATTAGCATGCTGACACGCTAAACTGCCACTGTAAACAGTACACCTGCTTAGCATCAGCATGTTAGCATGTGTGTTGTATCGTTAGTGCAGGAGGAGACATTTAAAATTATTTTCATAAATTCAACATTGGAGCATTTGAACTAATTGTTTAGGGAATGAGTTAGACCTCTACACTGCACGGTTACTATTGTGTAACTGCTGGTTTGTGTTACTTTAATAAAGGAGGAGGGACAGCTGTAGAAAATAATAATACGGTATAACAATAATCACACTCAGACACACACACACACACACACACACACACACACACACACACACACACACACACTGGTCACTGTAACAGTCTTCCAACTGTATGTACCTTCCTGCCAAAGAGAAACCCTTAAACACAGACACCCTGCCTGTCCATCTGCCCATCTTTTTCTTTCTTTTTGTATTTCTCTCACACTCTCACACACACACACACACACACTCACACACACACACACACTCACACACACACACTCACACACACACACACACACTCACACACACACACACACACTCACACACTCACACACACACACACACACTCACACACACACACTCACTCAAACACACACTCACACACACACAGAGACGAGGAGTGGGGGTGTGTTGGCTTCCTGCTCTGTTTGGCAGATAACAAAATGCCACCTAGGTGTCACTGGCCTTTATAGTCTGGTTAAGAAAGAACTGAATTTCCATTTCAGTGACAGAGAGGAAGAGGAGGAAGAGGGAGGAAGGGGGAGGAGGAGCCAAGCGGGAAAAGTATCTTGAGAAACAGGGGGGGGGGGTTGCTGCTGTCTGAGTGCAGGGACTGAAACTGATCTGAGTGCAGTTCATCCTTTTTATCGTGATTTAGTTCATGTGTTTTCAGTCAGTAGATTCTGAAACAAAAATGTTTTCAGGAAAATTAACCATAAAAGTTGTTTGATTTTTTTTTTTTATGTAACCTGAATAAAATGAGCGTGTGTGTGATATGATATGCGCTGCTCATTGTGACAAACTCACACAGAATGATCATTTTAACTCTCACAGCTCTCATGTTTACAGCAGCAGCAGATTGCATCACACACACAAACACTGAGAGAACTAGAGTCGCTGGAGAAGAAAGGTTCAACATTTAGAAGCCTTTACACAACTGTTGGTCCAGACTGTCCTAACTAAAATGACAGGTGTTAAACCTCCCCAGAACACGGTCTGAGTGGGAAGAAATCTCACTTTTGGACCAATCACAGGAAGTTCTGACAGCCAATCTTTAGAAATGCAAAAAGGAAAAACAACTGCTGTGGCACATGAGAGGAGACAAAATGTTTAACTGACATTTGGTCAAAAGACTTTATCAAGAATGAGAAACTCTAATAACACTTTTCAATTCTTTTCCGACGAGATGACGAGAGAGAGAAGATAGAGAGGACGGGAGAGCGTCAGTGTGCAACCCAATCAAAGTCAAGTACAGGGAGATGACAGGACGTAGGGATGTCATGTATACTTCTTCAGTGCGCTGAAGGTTTGGACCTTCAGGTGTACAAAGGCTCTAAAACAACCAGATATGTTCTGAGTTGGTGGAGATCCCAACAGAGCTGAAAGGAGAGTGAATGTTCATCAAAGAGTCTTCTTCACACGGTGTTAAAGAAATGTTGAATGCAGCTTTAATTTAGTTCTTGTTCTCGTGTTTTTGTTTTGCATCACTTCCCAACTGTTCTTCTGTTGACAAAACATTAGTGTTATGGTGATAACAAGCAAGAGTTCACCAGGAACCAAACTGTCTTTTAATGCATCACTGCCCGAGCAACAACAGCTGTTCATCTCTTCTTCGCTTGTATTTACGCTGCGGTGTGCGTCCTTGTCAAGTCATTGAAAAAATTGAGAGGATTTGGCCCATGTGTGTCAGAGCATCCTGCACGTAGGACGCAACAGGAGACGCCACACGTAGCCACAGGAAGGTGGGTGCTGAAGGTGGCTGTGGTGTGTTTGCATTTCTTTTATGCCCCACCCCTCCCGCTCCGTGTCACCTTCAATGTCTTTTATTTGAATCACAGTGAGCAGTGTGAGCTTCTCCAGATGGTTTCCTGTAATATTTAGTGTCCTCGGGTCGTCTGTCAGCACTGAGCCGTTGTAGCAGGTTTGACAGCAGACCGCCTCTCCAGCATGAACTTAATAAAGTTCAAATGTACTTTTCAAACTTCAGCGGTGCTTAAAAAACCTTCTTAACATTTCATGCTGTCATATTGTTTCACTGACCGATCGTCGTGTGATGCTGACATGATGTGATGTGCAGAGTTGAAAGGGCAGAAGACTGACATGTAACGAAGTGTAACGCTGCTCATAAAATGTAAATAAACGAATTCATCAATTCATCCCTTCATGCCATCCAACAGTACAGCTGAAACTAAATGGAAACAATATTTCCATAACACCATCCTATTATTACCTCCGTCCAAAGAGGTTCTGTTTGTGGTTTGGTTTGTTGATTTGTTTGTTGGCAGGATTACAGAAGAACAACCCGCTCGATGTTCCTGAAACTTGGTGTCAGGGTGAAGCAAGAGCCGAGGAAGAATGCACAACATTTATAGATATACAAATTATTATTGTAATTGTTGTCTGGAACCTTCAGCCTGCTGGTTCTCATTTTAAAAATCAGTGCTGTTACATGAATTGACTTTAGTCCTTGAATTGAATGTTTAAGAAGGTGTGGGAATCCTGGTACCACATGTGTCATAGTATAGATGAGGGAACATGTATTGCAAACAATCTAAAATATGAATATTGTTTTTATTATGTATTTTGAGGCTATCTCGTACTATTCAAAACGGTAAACACAAGTCCTACATTTGTGTTTTTGTTACTTACTCTAAGTGACCTGTGTCCTTTTTACAAGACGGTTAAATATGTCTTTTATTCTCTGACGTTATTACAGACCAGCCACCAGTGAGCATAGAAAACCAGAACAGAGAGGAGACGAGCGGGATGGAGATGGAGAGGTAAAAATAGAGTAGGAGGGGGGTAGCATGGAGGTAAAGAAGGGAGGGGCAGGAAGTCCCAGTGGAGAGAGAGAGAGAGAGAGAGAGAGAGAGAGAGAGAGAGAGAGAGAGAGAGAGAGAGAGAGAGAGAGAGAGAGAGGCTGACGTCATCTCTGTGAAGCAGCCAATCAGAGAGCAGCAGGGAGGGAAGGAAAGGAGGGAGGAGAGGCAGAGCTCAGAAGGGTGTGTTTTATGTACCACTGCAGCATCAGTGCAAAAAAGACACGAGAAAAAGGCACGACTCAGTGGACAGGAAAGAGAAAATAAAGACAAGACAGAAGAAGAGAGCGTGACAAAGAGGAAACGAGAGGAAAGGGGATAAAAGAGACGCGGAGACGGAGGGAGAGACGCCACACCTGCAGAGGTGAGATGAAAACAAAAGCCTCCCACCATGCTGCTCGTGTCCATGCATGAAGGTGTGTGTGTGTGTGTGTGTGTGTGTGTCAGCGTAAAGTAGATGTGGGCCGGAGGGTGCGATGATGTCTTACATAATACGATGGCAGGTATGAACAACTGTGCTGGGTGTGTGTGTGTGT
>NC_041361.1:1493180-1653180 GCF_900634415.1 Cottoperca gobio
AGGGACGGAGTGGGGGATGGGAGAAAAGAAGGAGGGGCAGCGTGGGGGATGGGGGAGAGAAATATCGCTGTGTGCTGCTGGAGTCAGGGGGTTACCATGGTGATGGGGGAAAGACGGAAAGGGATGGTAGAGAGAGACTGGCTCCACACACACACTTACACACACTTGCACACAATGCAAATTGACATTTTCACCGACTGATTGAATAATATGATAAGCATCAAATCTCCTTTTAATTTAAACCTTCCTTCCTGTTCTCTCAGGGTGTGGTGAGGGGGGTGAGGGGGGTGAGGGGGGGGGGGGAGAATGGGAGATAAAGAGAGAGGCTCTCAGTAGAAATAAAGAAATGCGATCTCCCACCTGGGAGTGGTGTAACTTAGAGCTGTGGCTTCTTGGATGAAGAGCACAGAGATGTGAGAGCAGACGTTGATTTGAAGTTCCAGCAGAACCTTTAAATGTTATTTCAACGTCTTCGTACATCTCGATCATAGTTTGCTTATTTCTATTAAGTGAATTCAACCTTGTTATGTTTTTCCTCCATATTTGCTTTTGTTTTCTCCTTGCAGCACACATGTTTGGTGAAATAGGTGAAGATGTTCCAGTGATTTGCTTGTGTTTTGTGTATTTATGTGGTATATTGTGTATTCTTAAGTTGCACTGCTTTGTGCTTTAAGGGCCTCTGTGTCTTTGCTCTCATGCCAGCAGCAATCCATCTCAGAAATATCTATAACTCCAAAGCGTTTGTGTAAAAACGATCACCTGCAGATCTAAACTTTTCCCGGCCGATCCTCTGGAGCTGGAGCGCCGCCGCCGCCGGGCTCGACCTCGCACCGTGATCAAGAGGATTTGAGGTTATTATGTGAAGAGCACAAATCAAAGTGCAGGGTAACTTCTTCTACCTGGCAGCAGGGATTAGTTGTGATGTGAGTGGCTCTCAGTGGATTTGCAGCAGCTGTGAAGAAAGAGGGTTGAGAGCCAGACGAGCCTCTGGGTGGTGGTGGGCGTGCGTGGGTGGATGTGGTGGGCTCAGGAGAGGCTGTGTAGGCGGCTGGAAGATGTATGATGACGGTGCCAGTGGTGAAAACACTTCAGTGGAACTCTTCTACATAATGTCGTCTAATTTTCTATTTATGCTGGTTATCGCTTCAGGCTTCACTAAGTTTGACCGAAGAGCAAGAACACGTAATGAAGTTATTTTCATTCCCTGTATGTGGATTTAGAAATGCTCATTGGAAGCTGCTATATCTTCTTTTATTAACAATGGATCAGATGATGGTTCACCTGCAAAGAACGATCACCTGACTGCAGTTCCCTTCAGCTGTATGAGCTCATTGTTTTCTTTTTATGGCCGAAAGTTCACTGTCGTCACTGTTGTCTGCAGCAGACGGTCCGCTGCTCAGCACACAGCGTCAGACGGACGCCGTTAGAGACGAGCTGGTGAACATAGCGGAACATTTTGCAGCTAAAGACTCAGATATTTCCCTCAGGAGTTGGTGGACACTTAACGGAGCTACAAGAGAGAGAGAACATGTGATGGTTGAAACCTCCAGTGCTGAACAATAAAGCCAACAAGGAGCCAAAAGAAGATGTTTCCTGAAACCTAACCAAGCTGTTCAGCATAAACCTAAACGATAGCGTCTCCTAATAAAACACATTTGAGCACTTCTGTTTCCTTCTCATTTGGAAGCTTTCTAACGATTCTTTTGATAATGTATTCTCCGTATACAACAGTTGATTTTAACCTGAATAAACAGATCATATGTATCTTTACTCTGTAGATTTCTAATTAAAAACCTGATTTACTTTTTGTGCAAAAAGACATATTCTGCATCTTTGTTTAAGCTCATGATAGAAACTGTAACAGATGTGCAGATAACGATCACTCTGAGTCTGAGGCCTTGTCTTGATTAGCCTGCTCTTACAAAAGCAGAGACGCAGATGCAACAAAGAGAAGAAACAAAGAGTCGGTCTTGTTAACGGATCTTGCTGGTCAGCAGTGTTTTAATGGTGTTGGTTAACTGAGCCCGTCACACACGTGATATACGATCATGTCCTGTATTGATTGACATTACAGTAAAGCGAACACACACTTCTCTCCGCAGCAGGGCCGAGGCGAGTTAATCGCTAATAACGTTGATGATTTCATGTTTTAATCCTGTATTAATATCATTAGATTAGATTAATCCATTACTGTCTACTAAAAGGATTACATCACTTTAAACCAAGATCCTTCTCTAATATGTTGATGTGTTACTGCTTTTGTTACTATAACTCATTAATAGTTACATTAGTTCTCTCTCCGCCCTCTCCTCTGTGTTTATGTTGTGTGAAGCCAGTGATAGATGTCTGGCAGTGGGTCTTGTATATACCGCCCTGAGCGCTCTGGTACACTGTGGCCTTTCACAGCTGGTGCCACTCGCCCCTCAGCTAAATCTAATAGACCTCAGCCGGGCCAGGAAGCCACCCAGCGCGGGAGCTGCTGTTTATCCAGGAACATACCGTCACTAATGACTGATTAATGCGCTCCTATGCAGTCGCTTCGTTTGTCGTGTGGTGAGAGGCAAATCAGAAACAAACACATGCTACTGGCTTTGTGTGTGTGTGTGTGTGTGTGTGTGTGTGTGTGTGTGTGTGTGTGTGTGTGTGTGTGTGGTTGGAGGAGGGGGGTAATCCAGAGGTGGCTAAACAATGTCACGCCTATAAGAGCTGATTTGAATGTGAAAGGCGTCAGGATGTGCCGTGGGACCAGCGGCTAAAAAGTCCCCCACATCCTGTCTGACAGGCAGAAAGACAGAAACGACACAATGATATAATTCAACACTGTGACAGGTAGACACACACACACACACACACACACACACACACACACACACACACACGTCTCTGCACTACGGACGTAACTACAGAAAATATATCAGTAACTCTTGATAATCCCTCGGTGTCAGTTTTGAAGCACGAATGTTTAACGTTTCCGGTTCCAGCTTCTCAGTTGTGAAGATGTTCTTCTTCGCTTGTCGTGTGGTCGTAAATGAAATATCTTCGCGTTTTGGACAGTTGAAGACGTCACCGTGCGCTTTAGGGAAATTGCGATTGATTATTCAAGAGAATAATCGGCAGTTTAACCGATAATGAGAATAATCGTTAGTTGCAGCTGTATATTAGACACACACACACACACACACACACACACACACAAACACACACACTCCGACAGTTGGATGATATTTATGGAACATTTGAATTTAATTTAATTCTTGCCCCCCATTTCTCCGTCTTTTTCTTCATCTGTGTTTTATTATTCCAAGCAAATTGTTGTTGAGTTCAAACCGATTTCAAGTGTTTTATACGAATACATTCACTCAAAACCACAAATTGTTCACCTCATGATGGCGTCAGAATAAAACTCAGAGGATCAGCAAAGTCAGCAGAATCTTCCTCTGGGGATCATGAATATCTGAACAGAGTTTCACCCCAATCCATCCAATAGATACGTCTCAGACCAAAGTGGTGCACCAATGGACATGTCCTTCCCTAGAGCCGTGCCGCAAGCTGCCAGCGATCATAACCATTGCCAGAACATTATTTGGGCAGATCAACAGTGTCGCAATTAATTGGGGTTGGATGCTCTTCTCTGTATTTCTTTTATGGTCGAAGCTGATAAGACGGGACTTTTCATGTTCAAGCTTCGCCTCGAGCAGTTTCACAGACACGCCGCTTGTGTGTTAGCGCCAGAGAAAGAAACTGCACTCACAAGCAGAATGGTAGAAAAGTTAATAATGACGGAGGAACAGACACAAACCGAAAGAAAACAAAGAGGACGAAGGCGACTGCGGGCGGTTTGAAGGCCTGTCAGTTGATGCGCTTTGTTCCAGGGTCAGAAACCTGCTCGTGTTTATTGAGCTATTCATCTACCGTCTTCCACAGGGGACTCAGTCTAGTTAGACACGGACACAAAGGCAGCTTAACACAGACACGTGACTGTGTGTGTGAGTGTGTGTGTGTGTGGAGGTGATGGCGACATGATGATGACATCAGAGGCATGACTCTGTCAGTGTCATAAAGCAGGAAAAGTGTCAGTTACCAGAAACACACTTGTCTCGAGACTGAATGCCGTGAACTGAAGAGTTTGAAATCTCATATTTGGTCGATGATACATTCGGCTGCAGTGAGCGTCCAAAGGGAAGGAAGAGAAAGACGTAAAGAAGTGAACTTCACGTGTCTCCGTCCCAACAAACTGTTCATTGGTTATAAAAAAGAGTCTCTTTCAGGAAGGTCAGAAATCAGTTCTTGTTTCTCAGTTTCAATGTTTCTGTTTTTAATTCACTAAAGAGGCTTTACCCTGTGGTCTTTGTAGACATGCTGTATGGTGATATAAGTCGTTATAGATGATAGAATTACCTTTATCGGGAGAGAAGATTTTGGCCTTATCGCCCAACCCTAATTTATCAGGCAGAGGAAGTCTAAAGAAGACGCTGTCGAGTTGCATTATGGGAAATGTAAGATCCAGTGACAAACAGCACGACCCTGATCGGGGGAAACATACTGCAGAGAGATGTTGAGTTCAGAGAAATAAACCCACACCAACCCCGTCTCGTAGAAATTTCACTTATAAACACATTTGTTTGCCAATTTGACCCTTTTGTGGTCATAAAGAGGTGTTCAGGGTCGATGGTGGACAACAACAGTGCGAAGGTTAAGGAAAAGTCCTGGTTTTGGTTTAAAGCAATACAGTAAAAGTGTCCAGAGCTTTTACTGATATTCCTCCAATCGTAACCAAGCGCTTCAGTGTCTGAACGTAACCATAGAAACATTAAACGTGTGATTCAATTGTGGGACAACAAATACAATATGTCAGTGAACAGTTTGCAGATACGTTGTGTATGGAAAACATTTCATTAGGTCGACATCAACACAATCCAGACAAGGTTACTCTGTTATGTATTAATATATAAGGATTGCACACACACACAAAAATGCACACGCACGCACACGCACACACGCACACGCACACATGCACCACACATGTTTAACTCAGTGGTGCTTTATTAAAATGACATTTGTATTACATATTCATGAGGCCTGATGTGAAGGACATCAGCAGTGTGATCTACAGACTGACACACACACATATCTCACATTTACTACTCCACACACACACACACACACACACACACACACAAACACACGCACACACACACACGATGAAATCACCTATAGGTTGGTCACCCTGCTCTTTGCTCCAGGCTGTAGTGTGTGTGTGTGTGTGTGTGTGTGTGTGTGTGTGTGTGTGTGTGTGTGTGTGTGTGTGTAGAGTAGTAAATGTGAGGTATGTAATGAATAATGAATTTAGGTGAATTTAGGTCACACAGCCAACTGGGAGGGACAAACAGGGAATAGCTCTTTCTTTCCTCGTCTTCGTGTGTGTGTGTGTGTGTGTGTGTGTGTGTGTGTGTGTGTGTGTGTGTGTGCGCGAGTGTGTGTGTGTGCACCGATGGGGAAGTATCCCCTCCGTCCTTCTTGCCTTTGCTTAATCTCTCCATCCACACTTCCCAATTCTTTCCTCTAGATCGGAATCTATCAATGAATTAATTTTTCGCTCTGTCGCGCACTATCCGTCCACCTGCCCCCCCCCCTCCCTCCCTCTGTGATCCCCACCCCCCTGATTCCCCTCCCCACTTCAGGCCTCCCAATAGACTGTCCCACCTGCACCCTCTTTGCCTCCCCCCCTCCCCTCAGGCCTCCCCGTGGACTGGCTGGTCCACCTGCCCGCCCCCTAAAGCCCCTCAGGTTCTGTGGGACGGCTCAGGACTGTGGAGGGGGGGGGTCGAGTGATAGAGAGTACATTGGTACAGTATGTTTAGTGTTAAACGGTACAGAACGGAGATATGAGTGCCCGCAGGCTGTGACCTCTCTAATGAGTCCAAACAACTCTCCCCCACTAGTGTTTCTGGGAGGTATCATCGTTGTTCGGAAAGACAACCGCACCGCTACCACTCGCAACAAACTTAACAACTCATTCAGACCATCAGGGGAGAAGCCAGAAATATATTAAAATATATTATATTGTAATTAATTCCCAAAGCTGCTCTGAGTAATCGCAGTGGACGGCTTTTGTGCCAACAGCACAGGTTCTCTCCCCCGCTGCACCCGAACACTAAGCTTTATGCAAATGAGCGTCCGACGTCATCTGCAGACTTTTGGAGCTAGTGCTGCTAAATACTTTCAACGGAAAAGAGTTGGCAACGCCGCACCACGGCTGTGTGGGATAAATGGAGTCTTCACTTTCCCGAGAGATCGTTCCCGATGGCGAGAAATGCTTAGTGAAAGCGAGGCTTGTAGTCTAAACGCAGATAGTGTCATTGTTCTACAGCCGTTACGTTGTGCAATCAACATTTACTTCATGATGATCAGTTGATGCAACTTTAATGACGATAGTAGTCCGAAAACATGAACATGTGACACTGCTCTAGAAACTCTGAGTCCAAAACCTAAAATAATACATTTCTACATTTAAAAAAAGCTGATTTACATTTGAGAAGCTGGAACCAGAGAAGAACTTTAATAATTTATCCATTGTTGCTAATTAACTTTCTGCTGATCGACTCATTGAATCATCTCTACAATTATTATGGTTGTGTAGACATACAGCGTTTCAGTCTTCACATGGGACCCCAAACAAGGAGGAAATGTTCCAACAGAACATGTGGGATAAACATGCAGTGTTGTTAAATATCGAACCCCCCCACTAAGGATGTGGAAGATGCTCCAAACAGCACAAACTGGATTTGAACTTTCCTCCTGCTCATCTCTCGTCTGCAAACCCTAAATGGACTCTCCTCCTCTCTAATGGCTCCTTGTCTGATTGAATTGAAGAGGCCGTAACGTGCGATGGACGCTGAAGAGTGAACAGTGTGTGTGTTAGACGTCATTGTGCTCAGTGAAATGAGAGGACTCTGTCAGCAGAGGTCAAGTGTCTTTGAGCTGCAGCCTCAGACACACTCTACGTCTGACTCTGTGTCATCATGCGTCTTCAGATTAAGACTTAATTCATTAATGAGCCGCGGCCCTCCCCCTCCCCTTAACTCAGCGCCACAGTAGGAGGCCCATGAATATTTAAATTAAAGGAAATCCACATGAATTAGAAGCAGAGTCGGTGTGGAAACTGTCACCGCAGTGAGAGGCGGGTATTATTACTGGAGCTGGAGCATGCTGGGACATTTTCATCAGACATCATTTATTTTGTCTCACGTCTGTTACACTTTCTGTCTGCTCTCATTACATGTGGGGAGCCCCTACCACTGGTCGTTATCTTACCCTTATTAATGCCCCACACACACACACACACACACTCACACACACTCACTCTTTACGTCCCACTGCTCTGCTTGGATCATTTATTTTGTAAATAAGCCTGGCAGGTAACAGCGGGGGCAGACGTGTGTGACAGTGTGTGTGTCAGTGTGTGTGTGTGTGTGTGTTTAAGTGACCATGAAGCTGTGTGTGTGTGTGTGTGTGTGTGTGTGTGTGTGTGTGTGTCTGTGTGTGTGTGTGTCTGTGTCTGCCTCTGTGTGTGTGTCTGTGTGTGTGTGTGTGTGTGTGTCTGTGTGAGTCAAAAGTCATAATTGACAACAACAGCAGATTAGATGGGTGAAGATCTGACAATAGGAGCTGGAACAGGGGACGTGTGTGTGTGTTGTGTGTGTGTGTGTGTGTGTGTGTGTGTGTGTGTGTGTGTGTGTGTGTGTGTGTGTGTGTGTGTGTGTGTGTGTGTGTGTGTGTGTGTGTGTGTGTGTGTGTGTGTGTGTGTGCGTGTGTGAGTGTGTGTGAGAGAGAGTGAGAGAGATGTGTGCTTGGGACAGGTTGCGTAATTATTAGATGTAGGAGGGGGTCTACATTAGCCAGCTGTCACTTCTTTCCCCTCACCCTGTGTGTGTGTGTGTGTGTGTGTGTGTGTGTGTGTGTGTGTGTGACTCTGCTACATTCAGAGATTGATCAGTTATGACACCTCCTGTAACCTCCTCTGCTCTTGCTATCTGTTCTTGTTTAAGCCTCCAGTGAATCCTGCTGTGTCAGTGAACTCTTTTCATAAGCTTCAGGAGTTATACATCTTCTCGCTGCACGTTCTAGTTATTAACACTTGGTTAATGTTCGAGAAAGAGACAAAAGACTTGAAGCAGGAGATGTTTACTTCATTAATGTTTAATGATCTTTCCATAACTTTAAACTATTTAACTTCTGAAAACAGAATGAACTCATTCTGCTTCTTATGAACATAAAGCTTGAACTCATAAGCAATAAGATAATTACAGCCGATATATTATAGATTTATCTTGTGGTCACAATGTTGTTCTGCTTTAACCAAACAAAGTAAACATGTCGTGCTTCAAGTGACTTATTCACTATTTACCCAAGACCACATCTCTTCTCACCTTAATGAAAGTAAAGTCACTTTGGTTGTTGCCTAAACATGCTGGAGGAAGTGTTGCATAATCCACGCATCATGTTTCCCTGCTCGAGTGTGATTTATAAATAACCCTAATTTCTCGGGGAAATTCGAGGTGTTTAGAAAACTCCATCGAGAGGAGAGAAACACAGTTTCGGTGTCTTTGCTTGTTTTTCTTTAGATGTCCTTGAATTCCTTCCAGTCTTGTTTTGTTTCATGAAAGTATTCCCATACATGGAGCTGCGGCCTGATTTCAGGGCTTTCGTGGTGCCACTCAGTTATTTTTAGAACGACTGCGAGTTTTTAAAAGTGCAGAGCGGATTTTAAAAAGGATTTCACTTTAAGCTTTACGATCAACCCGCGGAGGAGCGTGTGATCCCTCACTTCAAGTTAAAACAAGAAAATGACCAAACTTGGAGCAGAGGGGCTTCGGCCTGCATGGCGAGGCGGCGATATGAAGGAACAAAGGGGGAAAGCCTGATCCATCTGTGTCTGCTTTCACCCCCCCACACACACACCCCCGACACTCCTGCTGTCACGGGTCAGTGTTCAGTCAGCAGCCAGGGACAAAAGAGAAGATGTTTAGATGAATGGAAATGCAGTCGATGTGGCAGAAACACACACACACACACAATCTCTCTTTGTAATGTCATTAGTGCAGAAGATGTTTCCTGCTGCTTTGATCGGATCTTCTGTCTTTATCACGATGACCTCATGCCTTCGTCTTTGACTCACACACACACACACACACGCACGCACACACACACACACACACACACACACACACTATTGTCTGAAATTAGAGAAATATTTGGATTCCACAGTTTTTTAAATATTAAAATGAGTTTGTACACACCACACACACTCGCACGCTCTGGGAGTTCATTGTGAATTTTTAATTTGTAGGTCAACATTAAGTCAAATTTCCCCCCTTGGAGTAAATTAATATTTGTCTTGTTCTGGGATGATTTATGTTTGATGAAATTAATGATGTTTTTTCTTTCTTCCCTCTGTGTGCCCCCCCCTCTTCCCTCCTTTGTTCTCGGGGTCAATCCTCCGTCTCCTCCTCGTCCTCCTTCTTCTTCTTCTCTCCACAGTCGGCAGCGGGAGATTGTGGACCTGAGAGGCAGATCGTCTTATTCAGAGCCTCACTTAGGACTGTGAAAGCAACACACACACACACACACACACACACACACACACACACACACACACACACACACCAACTTAAAACAGTTGTTTACTCTTCTCCACTCTCCAGAGGGTCTTGGAGGTCCCTGAAGTGTGTGTGTCTGGTTGGGTGCATACGGTGGGAGTGTGTGTGTGTTTTCTTTTATGTGTTGATGAGTGTGTGGGTGTCTTGCGTCACTTTTCATGGGACATTGAGAGATGTGTGTGTCACAGCGTCGGTGGACGGGCTATAGGGGGCTGTGCTGCCCCGCCCTCCCCCTGATCCTCCTCCTCCCTCTGTCCTTCCTCTCCTCCATGCCTCCGCTCGCTCAGGGAGCCATCGTCATCCCCGATGACTGTGAGTACACCGTCAATAAACAACAAACAATAATCATTCTGTGTTTGAGTTTCAAATCTTTCTTTTAACAACATCCTCAATGTTATACAGGTTTGTGTTAGGGTCCACAGTTTTAATGATTTAATGAAGAGGTAAAAAGGTTTAAAAAATGTAACGAATACATCAGGACAGTTTTCTGACATGTTATGTTTAAATATGAAAATGAGGCATTTAATGCTCATTTTAGGTGAATTTAGGAGAAATCTACAGACACGAAAGTTATTTAAAGAAAAACACCTAAATGTGTATTTTGGATGTTTTCTTTCCACTTGTCTGTAAGAAAACATGTTATGGAAGCAAAATAGCCCAAAGTCTCAGAACTGTCCAGTTCATGAGAAAACGCTTTTTGTGTCTCGCTTTGTTTCTGAGAAATACATCGTGCAGCTGAGTGCAGTTTGAAAGTACTGCCTGCTTTTAAAAGTATGCAAAGATTTAATTTCATTTACGAGATATTCACTTTCAAGCATCAGCGAGTAAATGATCATTTCGCCCTGAAAGTACTTTGTGTTTCTTCTTCTTGAATGTCCTTTTCTTGTCTTCATTTGTCTGTTTGCTCTGGTCTTTGTTTAAAACAGTCTGCGGATAGATCGTACAAAGAAAAGGAGAGAAATCATTTGAACACATTCACATAAGCACAAACACAAATACACTTAAGCACACAATCAGGTTTAGAATGGCCTCTGGCCCCGGAGGTTGAGTTCAAAGGTCAGCAGGATCAGCCGTGAGGGTCCCAGAGGAGGAGAGGAGGAGTCGGGTTTAGCTCGACCTTCAGCCAGTGACCTTCTCCTCTGGGTGTGGCAGAGAGAGGGAGAGAGTAGATGAGAAGAAGAGAGGGAGAGGATGTAAATGAGAGACTGTGAGAGCTGAGCAGAAAGAGATGGATGAAGGAGGACAGGGAAGGTGAAGAAGTGAGCAGAATATAGAGGAGGAAGATGGAGGGATGGAAGGATGCAGAAGGAGACTCAGAGGGGAAAGATGTAAATTGATCCGGGAAGCCATTGTGTCTGAGTCAGAACACCGAGAGGAAGACAAATCCTTGAGACGAGTCATTAAAATGTCAACGTTGTTTATAATCAAGTAAATGAATAAATCTGCCGTCAACATCTTCAGCTCATATCTGCGTGCATGAGTCTGCAACATTTGAAACGTCTGCCCTTGTCTAAGTGTTTCCTCTCTGCTCTGCTTTCCTTGCTTTCGTGTGGACAAACAGATAAAGTGCATAACAGTAAGTGACTCTCCTTGTTGTGACAGTGAAGGAGTGTGTGATGTCAGCGACACAAATGTAGATGATGGAGGCCGTCAGTCTAATGTGTCTTCTTGCTGCGGCCGTATCGATGACTGTTTGTCCTCCATCATCCGTCCCTGCAGCACATGTAGCCACACGGAGAAGACTTCTCTTGATTTTATTTGTCAGATGAGCAACATTTGAAGAAAATGTGTAAAAGTTTAGACACTCGCTGCAGAATGTAGAAAGAAAGAACATGCAAGATAAAAGTCACTGCAGTCAAACAGTCGTAGTGATATTTCTCCAACATCTCTACTTAATCTTAACTCAGCTTGGCTCTGATGCATTACCTTTTCTATGAACATTTAATGAGGGTTTCATTAATGATTCATGCAACCAAAATAGATGCATGTAATCCGTGGGGAAAATTTCAATTAAAGGAATAGTTTTGGGAAATATCCTTATTTGCTTTCTTGCAGAGACTTAGTTGAGAAGATTGATACTCCTGTTATATCTGTTCCCTAAATATGAAGCTACAGCCAGAAGCTGCTTAGCTTAGCTTAGCTTAGCATAAAGTGTGGAAACAGTGGGTACAGCCTGCCTGACAAATCCACTTACTGTACCGTTACCTCTAAAAAATAAAACAAACAATGTTTAATCCAAACAAAATCTGAACAGTAGAAAGTTCTGGTTTTGCAGATTCAGATAGTCACAGTACTGCAGTCTATAGTCACAATACTGCAGTCTATAGTCACAGTACTGCAGTCTATAGTCACAGTACTGTAGTCTATAGTCACAGTGCTGCAGTCTATAGTCACAGTACTGCAGTCTATGGTCACAGTACTGCAGTATATAGTCACAGTACTGTAGTCTATAGTCACAGTACTGCAGTCTATAGTCACAGTACTGCAGTCTATAGTCACAGTACTGCAGTCTATGATCACAGTACTGCAGTCTATAGTCACAGTACTGCAGTCTATAGTCACAGTACTGCAGTCTATAGTCACAGTACTGCAGTCTATGATCACAGTACTGTAGTCTATAGTCACAGTGCTGCAGTCTATAGTCACAGTACTGCAGTCTATGATCACAGTACTGCAGTCTATAGTCACAGTACTGCAGTCTATAGTCACAGTACTGCAGTCTATAGTCACAGTACTGTAGTCTATAGTCACAGTGCTGCAGTCTATAGTCACAGTACTGCAGTCTATGGTCACAGTACTGCAGTATATGATCACAGTACTGCAGTATATGATCACAGTACTGCAGTCTAGTCACAGTACTGCAGTCTATAGTCACAGTACTGCAGTCTATAGTCACAGTACTGCAGTCTATGGTCACAGTACTGCAGTCTATAGTCACAGTACTGCAGTCTATGGTCACAGTACTGCAGTATATGATCACAGTACTGCAGTCTATAGTCACAGTACTGTAGTCTATAGTCACAGTACTGCAGTCTATAGTCACAGTACTGCAGTCTATAGTCACAGTATTGTAGTCTATAGTCACAGTACTGCAGTCTATAGTCACAGTACTGCAGTCTATAGTCACAGTACTGCAATATATGATCACAGTACTGCAGTATATGATCACAGTACTGTAGTCTATAGTCACAGTACTGCCTATAGTCACAGTACTGCAGTCTATAGTCACAGAACTGCAGTCTATAGTCACAGTACTGTAGTCTATAGTCACAGTACTGTAGTATATAGTCACAGTACTGTAGTCTATAGTCACAGTACTGTAGTCTATAGTCACAGTACTGCCTATAGTCACAGTACTGCAGTCTATAGTCACAGTACTGCAGTCTATAGTCACAGTACTGCAGTATATGATCACAGTACTGCAGTATATGGTCACAGTACTGCAGTCTATAGTCACAGTACTGCAGTCTATGATCACAGTACTGCAGTATATGGTCACAGTACTGCAGTCTATGATCACAGTACTGCAGTCTATAGTCACAGTACTGCAGTCTATAGTCACAGTACTGCAGTATATGATTACAGTACTGCAGTATATGGTCACAGTACTGCAGTCTATGATCACAGTACTGCAGTCTATAGTCACAGTACTGCAGTATATGATCACAGTACTGCAGTCTATAGTCACAGTACTGCAGTCTATAGTCACAGTACTGCAGTATATGATCACAGTACTGCAGTCTATAGTCACAGTACTGCAGTCTATAGTCACAGTACTGCAGTATATGATCACAGTACTGCAGTCTATAGTCACAGTACTGCAGTCTATAGTCACAGTACTGCAGTCTATAGTCACAGTACTGCAGTCTATGATCACAGTACTGCAGTCTATAGTCACAGTACTGCAGTCTATAGTTACAGTACTGCAGTCTATAGTCACAGTACTGCAGTCTATGATCACAGTACTGCAGTCTATAGTCACAGTACTGCAGTCTATAGTCACAGTACTGCAGTCTATGATCACAGTACTGCAGTCTATAGTCACAGTACTGCAGTATATGATCACAGTACTGCAGTCTATGATCACAGTACTGCAGTCTATGATCACAGTACTGCAGTCTATAGTCACAGTACTGCAGTCTATAGTCACAGTACTGCAGTCTATAGTCACAGTACTGCAGTCTATAGTCACAGTACTGCAGTCTATAGTCACAGTACTGCAGTCTATGATCACAGTACTGCAGTCTATAGTCACAGTACTGCAGTATATGATCACAGTACTGCAGTCTATGTACTGCAGTCTATAGTCACAGTACTGCAGTCTATGATCACAGTACTGCAGTCTATAGTCACAGTACTGCAGTCTATGATCACAGTACTGCAGTCTATGATCACAGTACTGCAGTCTATGATCACAGTACTGCAGTCTATGATCACAGTACTGCAGTCTA
This sequence comes from Cottoperca gobio, assembly GCF_900634415.1. NCBI lineage: Eukaryota > Metazoa > Chordata > Actinopteri > Perciformes > Bovichtidae > Cottoperca > Cottoperca gobio. The sequence goes on from NC_041361.1 coordinate 1,507,291, forward strand.
TGATCACAGTACTGCAGTCTATGATCTGCAGTCTATGATCACAGTACTGCAGTATATGATCACAGTACTGCAGTCTATGATCACAGTACTGCAGTCTATGATCACAGTACTGCAGTCTATAGTCACAGTACTGCAGTCTATGTACTGCAGTCTATAGTCACAGTACTGCAGTCTATGATCACAGTACTGCAGTCTATAGTCACAGTACTGCAGTATATGATCACAGTACTGCAGTCTATGTACTGCAGTCTATAGTCACAGTACTGCAGTCTATGATCACAGTACTGCAGTCTATAGTCACAGTACTGCAGTCTATGATCACAGTACTGCAGTCTATGATCACAGTACTGCAGTCTATGATCACAGTACTGCAGTCTATGATCACAGTACTGCAGTCTATGATCTGCAGTCTATGATCACAGTACTGCAGTATATGATCACAGTACTGCAGTCTATGATCACAGTACTGCAGTCTATGATCACAGTACTGCAGTCTATAGTCACAGTACTGCAGTCTATGTACTGCAGTCTATAGTCACAGTACTGCAGTCTATGATCACAGTACTGCAGTCTATAGTCACAGTACTGCAGTCTATAGTCACAGTACTGTAGTCTATAGTCACAGTACTGCAGTCTATAGTCACAGTACTGCAGTATATGACCACAGTACTGCAGTCTATAGTCACAGTACTGTAGTCTATAGTCACAGTACTGTAGTCTATGTACTGCAGTCTATAGTCACAGTACTGCAGTCTATGTACTGCAGTCTATAGTCACAGTACTGCAGTCTATGATCACAGTACTGCAGTCTATAGTCACAGTACTGCAGTCTATAGTCACAGTACTGCAGTATATGACCACAGTACTGCAGTCTATGATCACAGTACTGCAGTCTATAGTCACAGTACTGCAGTCTATAGTCACAGTACTGCAGTCTATAGTCACAGTACTGTAGTCTATAGTCACAGTACTGTAGTCTATGTACTGCAGTCTATAGTCACAGTACTGCAGTCTATGTACTGCAGTCTATAGTCACAGTACTGCAGTCTATGATCACAGTACTGCAGTCTATAGTCACAGTACTGCAGTCTATAGTCACAGTACTGCAGTATATGACCACAGTACTGCAGTCTATGATCACAGTACTGCAGTCTATAGTCACAGTACTGCAGTCTATAGTCACAGTACTGCAGTCTATAGTCACAGTACTGTAGTCTATAGTCACAGTACTGCATGCTGCACTCTAACTGTGTTTTCAACAGTTCTTTCACTCTTTCAACAGTCCTGCACTCAGAGCAGGATGTGGCTACAGTCCATTACATGCTGTTTGTCTGCTCTGTGGGTTTGACTGTAACCATAAAGTATGATCTACTTATTCAACATTTGATATGAATCATTAAGCCCTTCTGACAATTGTGTAATAAGTCCAGCAACTTTTAAGAGATGGAGAAAACTAGCAAAGACAAATCAGACTCAGATTTACATCCGGTGCTGCAGGTGGTCTCAGTTTGTTCAATGATGATATATATATATATATATATATATATATATATATATATATATATATATATATATACAGATATACTACTGATCAGTGCTGTCCCTCACCTGGACAGTTGGTAGCTCAAACTAATTGATTTGAAAAAGATTACCAAATATTGAGTCACTATAATATACTATATATATATTTACTTCACTAAAGGTATTGGATAAACAGTTGAAATGGTTAGCATTAAGCAACGTTACACAAGTTAAAGTAGTGTATACATTTAACTGGTCAGTTCAAAGTGTTGATAAACATTAAGTGATGTGTCTTCCACTGCAGACCAGTGACGACCTGTCCGCCTAATATATGTACTCATGTATTTACCTTGCCTGTATATACTGTAATTACTGTATTTTCAGTTGTACGCCCCAAAGTATTTCATTACTGTGTGTGTGTGTGTGTGTGTGTGTGTGTGTGTGTGTGTGTGTGTTCAGTGTCGCAGCCACCGGTCCTGACAGAGATGCCGCAATCGTACACGGCCTTTTCTCATGAGGACATCAATCTGCCCTGTGAGGCCTCTGGTAACCCGACACCCAGGTACGTACAGCAGTGTGTGTGTGTGTGTGTGTGTGTGTGTGTGTGTGTGTGTGTGTGTGTGTGTGTGTGTGTGTGTGTGTGTGTGTGTGTGTGTGTATTTACAATATGCAATAGATTGGACAAATATTATGGACAAACAAGACGTACAGTTTGTGTCCTCATTTTACTTCTACTTCCTCCCTCTGCTCTTCTGTTGGCATGGCGATAAATGTTCTTATAATGAAATCACAGCAATAACAGAATCATGTCTCTGGTTTTCATTTCTCTTTATCGTTTCCTCCCCTCCCACTCCTCCCTGTTCTCCTCTGTCCTCTCTCACCTCTCCCTCTCTGCCTTTTCTCTTTCTCAAATTCAAACTTATTCTTTTAAATGATTACATTTTATATGTTGTTAATGTTCAGAGCCCATTGGTTCCTACTGAAGACATACATCTTTAAAAACATCTCACGAATGTATAGCTTTATTTATTAAAGGGTTCAGTAATCAAAGCCTGATGCATCTTCTTCCTCTGTGATAGATGGAGCTCCATTGTTGTTAAATAAACTATTGAAACACATCAGTGAGCTTCACTGTTGCACTGACATCTTCCTTCAGCACCATGAACACACACTGTAGTTTATTTTGACTCAACCCCACACACACCGTCCTGCTGCCCAAATACTCACTACAGCACCACATGTGGATTAATCTGCCACTGAAAATAGTCCCTGACAAACGCCCTATGCCCCTTGGAGGTGAGAAAGTAATGAGAGACGTGTAACACGTGGGGGTTGTTGACGCTAAGAGAAATAAGTCTACAAATATATTTCTTTGTTTTGTGCGATGAAAACTAAGGTAGTGCCTCCCTGTGCTTTGTTGCACAGAAGTGTTTAATCATGTGTCGCTTCATGTTTTGGGCGTCTCACTTGCTGTGAGTTAGTCTTTGAATTGCTGTTGACGTGATAAGAAGCGTCATCCTCTCCTCTGTAGTTTCCGCTGGGTGAAGGACGGCGTGGCGTTCGGGAAGGAGCGCAAAAATGTGGGTACGTTGCGAGCCGAAGATGAAGAGACTCTGGACTCGTACGAAGGCTTCTACCGCTGCTACGCCTCCAACACCCTGGGGACCGCCATGACACAATCCATACATGTGATCGTGGAGGGTGAGTCTCACACACATCCTGCAGACACAGCGTGCTGTGCATCCGATGTGTCACACGTGCTGATTCATAGTTACATGAAGGAAATGTTATGAAGGATGTACAGTAAGACACAAATCCCCTCTTCCTTCGCTGTCTCTCCTCCTCCCACACACACACACACAGACACACACACAGACACACACACACACACACACACACACACACACACACACACACACACACACACACTTCAATGACTCAGTGAGGTTGACTGGGGCCACCTGTTCTGCTCTCTCATCTCTTGTTACCATAGCAACCACTTCCTGGAGACAGAGCTGCAGCGTCAGGCGGGAGGTGCATGGGGTTGCAAAGCACGAGGTGTTGGGAAGTCACAGTTTAGGGCCGTCCACACCAACAAACGATATCTATAAATAAGTCAGGTGTATAAGCTCGACAGTGTTTGAGTCTGAAGGTGTGTTTGTTCCACACAGGAGGAACAAACAATAAGTTGTACTTATGGAAATAAACAGCATGTCTCTCCTGCAGCGGCTACTTTTCATCACTTTCTTTTATTCTTATTAAAGTTATTTTTCTGCGCAGCGTACTAACAGGTCTTCATCAGCCAATTTGGCGCCACAGTTTACAGAACGCTGCAGTTATTTTTATAGTTGTTGTTCTTAGAGTGGACGACGCTTGTCACCTGACTGTGTTCAGCTTCCGATAAACACGCTCTGGTCAGAGCAGAGATGTGAGGCTACTTTTGTTCCTCTCACTTGTACAGTTTCAGTCTGATTTGCTCACTAACTCTCTCTAAGATGTGTCTTCTGACTGTCGCTGACAGAAGAGATGAAATGCAGAGCGGCTTTTTGCTGCCGCTGGATTTCACCAGAACTTACCTCTCTGTCGTTCTTTACAGCGAATACTTTCCTGAAAAGATGCTAGAAATGAACACGACCTCCTCCCTTCTGCAATTAGTACTTCTACCATTTCCTTTGATCAGTAGTGTTACACCTGTGAAGCAATGAATAATGTATACAGTATTAAAAAAGAAACTGCATCGTAAGCTCGACGGTAAGAAAAACTGTGAAGCAAGAAAGGAGCACTGCAGCATCGTGCACTGATCACAGCTGTTACAGGACAAACTGCACCAGACAGCAAAGTTGTTTCTTTACTGAATCAGAGAGAGGGACAGTGTCACATGCCATCAGAGAAGACTCAATTCAATGTCCCGATGATTTATGTTGAAGTACATAAAGTTAACTGACATTCTGCTGCTTTGTGTTTCAGCTCAACCAGTTCTTCTAAAACAACAAAAAGTCCATCAGCAAGCTCTTGAGGGAGAAAGCATGATCCTGTCCTGCAACCCTCCAGAGAGCTCGACTCCTCCGCACATCCACTGGATGGACAAGAGTGAGTCTGTTCTTCATTTAGCTTCTTGTCTTCTGTCTAGTTTATTAGCTGTGTGACAGACAGCCAGGCAGACACACAGACGCTTAGTTTCTGCTAGTTGTCCAGTCTGCCTGCCTCTCTGCTTGTTTGTCTCTGTGAGGCTCTTGAATGTGAGCAGCTTTGTGGGATTTAGTTTGCATCTATCCTTCCAGCTGAGTCGGGGGGGCTTTGCGCTGCATTGCAGATCATTTCCACTCAAACTAATGAATGCAGTACTGTCAGCTGATGTCTGGGCTCTTTATATTTCTAATTTGTTCCTTTAGTTGTCCTTCCTTCTCTCTCTCACTGACTGATGAAGCCTTTTAAATGGTCCGTGTAGTTTAGCTCGTGAAAGTCCATACTGCAGTGCACTGAAGAGCCGTTTCTGTTCCCCTCCTGACTACATTGTACCTTAACTGTTCCGGCCCGTGTGTCTCGTTTGCCTCAGAGATGGTGCACATCAAGGAGAACGACAGAGTGATGGTCGGCCTGGATGGGAACTTGTACTTTGCTAATCTGCTTAGGAGCGACAGCAGAAACGACTACTTCTGCAACGCCCAATATACTGCAGCCAGGACTGTTCTCCCTAATACCGCTGTCACCCTCACAGTCTTGCAAAGTGAGTACACACACACACACACACAGACTTAATATTGTTGGAAACATTTGGGATATTTTAAGTACACATCTAAATAAAATATATAGGTCTAGTTGGCGTCAATACAGAAATGTTACATACGACACCTTTAATTGCTTTAAGGAGTTCCATAAAGTAAAAGCAACGATCACTTACTCCTTCAGTTTTATCTAAAATCACTCAAATATGCCATCTTGCAAAAGTCACCTACACTTTTACAGTGAATACATTACAGTGTGTAATGATTTCATATTCTCTCTCTCTTCAGCTAATGATGTCGTTCATGGCAGAAAGCCCCACCTCTTCCGTCCCACCGGCTCACACACCTCCATGCTGGCGCTCAGGAAGCACAGCGTCGTCCTAGAATGTCTCCCCAAAGGCCTGTAAGGATCTCAGTGTGTGTGTGTGTGTGTGTGTGTGTGTGTGTGTGTGTGTGTGTGTGTGTGTGTGTGTGTGTGATAATTTCCACTATACCTCATGTCATAATTGATAACCCAAACGCATTTGCAGTTTAATGCTTTCACTACAGAACTATTACTAACTGCTACTAAATCTACTGCAAGCCCCGTCCAGCGTCTCCACATTAACAGTCTAATGTCTGTAGAAGTGTGTGTGTGTGTGTGTGTGTGTGTGTGTGTGTGTGTGTGTGTGTGTGTGTGTGTGTGTGTGTGTGTGTGTGTGTGTGTGTGTGTGTGTGTGTGTGTGTGTATGTGTGTGTGTGTGGTTATTTTGTATCAGCCTGCCTGTCGTTCAATCAGATCAGAGGCAGATTGATCAGACGGATTTAATCATTTGATACATGATTCATACATTTGTGGACAACAGAAACTTTAAATCATATTAACTTATCTTTATTATTTAAGTATAGTACAGTTCAAAATAGAGAGTAGTGCATGCCACATGTGTTACTCAACAAGACGACAACTCTTAATCCACAACTCCTTTATGACACCTGCCATACTTCAACATGCACTTCCTGTTTGTTTCACAATAAGAGCCCCTACTTCCTTCAAATATGTAAACTGTTAAACAGGTAGATATATGTAGTTACAGTATGTCAATATAAGCATGTTAACACATGTGTCCATCACCTGTAATAAGTCTTTGTACGTATGTAAAGTGTTGCTATAATTTCAGAAATGTGCTCATATCTTCAGCTTGAATGTTCAAAAACAGACACACACACACACACACACACACACACACACACACAGGTTTGATACTAATCCTGTTTATTAAATCCTTTTATCTCTCCTGTGTTTCATTGCTATTTTGTGTTTGCTCTAATTACCCTCCTTCCCAATGGAGTTCCGTCTCCATAGCGATAAATGGAGGGTCATTATAATATTGCCTTAACGAGGAAATGGGATATGACATCATTAACAAGATCATCTGTGTTCATTCAACTCTAATTTCCTCTCAATCGATCCATCTCCATCCATCGCTCTTCCCTCCGTGCTCAATTCTCTCGTCTTCCTCTTCCCTCGTGCGTCCCTCTGTGTCCCTGCAGACCCACCCCGAAGGTGGAGTGGATAAAGAAGGACAGCAGGCTGGAGGACACAAGCGGCAAAGTGGATTCAGATTCACACGACCGCCGGCTTCGCTTCGACAGCCTCACCCAGAATGATGACGGGGAGTACATGTGCAGAGCCTTCAACGAGCACGGTCAAACCTCCCACTCCTTCACGCTCACTGTGGAAGGTAGGCTGCACACGCAACAGACTGCACGTGGACATGCTGCCTTGTCAAGTCCCTCCACGTTAGATTTGAGGCTGTGCTTGAGATATCTTGGCTTTGTGTCCTTAATATACGTAGGTCAAACTCCAAAAACACTGGAACCTACAATTCCCATAATGCAACTCATTAGCATTTGTAATTAGACGCTCCCCACCTTGTACATTTCCATATCTTTCAAACTCCATGCTCCAAGTATGGAACTTTAAAAAGCTCCCTTCAGGGCCATCACATGATGTGATATTGAGAGTGTCTTTAATGATGTGCTTTTATTCTCATTCTTTAACTACCTCTTTTATTTTATTCTTTCTTCCCTTTTCTGTCTTCCATGTCAAATATCTTCCTTCCTCCTTCACTTCCTCTTTTACTTCCTCTGCGTTGCTGCTCTGCATCAGTCAAACATTGCTGACAACAGATTAATGTTCATGTTTTTCTTTGTGTTTTGTTTGTAGCCTCTCCCCACTGGGTGAAGGAGCCTCAGAACCTGCTGTACACTCCGGGGGAAACTGTGCGGCTGGAGTGTCAGGCTGAAGGCATCCCGACCCCGGCCATCACCTGGAGCATCAACGGTCAGCAGGTCTCAGGTGCGGCTGTTTCTCTTGTCTTCTGGTTCTTATCGGACTTTCTTTGCTGTTAAGCGTTAAGGATTAAAACTACAATTTGACCTATATCGATATCGACGTTTTTTGTTGTTGTTATTTATTCCTTCTAAATATATAACCTTTTTGAAAAATAATATTTGTTTTTGTAAAATAATTTAATATAATAAAATAAAATGAAATAATAATTATTTAAAATGAAATAATAATTATTTAAAATAAAATAATAATAATAATAATAATAATAATAATAATAATAACATTTTTGAAAATTAATTGAAAAAAATAAAAAATAATAAACTTTTTGAAAAATGATAATATTTTATACAACTTTGAATACCTTGCTATTCTAGCTACTAAAGATATTGTGAACATCTCTGCCTTGTTGCAGCTCAGCTATTTGTCTTCTCATCCAAGATATGAGACGCAGAGCTGAACAGTGAATGGAGCACATAGTGCAGGAAAAGTGACGTGACTATTTCTCCAATAACTAAGTGCAGTCGCAGTTCAGAAACGTCTCACAGACTGCATGTCGCTGATCTTTCTCTGAGACACTGTGATGCTCCCACAGACGACATTTATTTTCATTTTCATTTGTAGACAAACCACTTCTGACCCTTTTGGCTCTGATAACTCATTTAGTCGACGTTTTCCATCTCAAAGTCGAATAATCAGCACTTTTTAGGTTTCTTTAGGTTCACTTAAAGTTACACTGTATGTCATTATATTACACAACGCTTGACAACCACAGATAGAGTTCAGGGAAGAGCAGCGGTCATTTCCTGGCTCCAGACAGTCCAACATATTGGTCCTTTATAACAGAGAGCCTCTTAAGGTCAGAGGAATTAAGGCAGGAAGTGTGAAGATGGAGGGAGAGAGGGGGAGGAAAGAGAGACAGTAAAACAGAAAGAATGAATGGGGGGGAGAGAGAGAGAGAGAGAGAGAGAGAGAGAGAGAGAGAGAGAGAGAGAGAGAGAAAGGAAAAGGAAGTAAGAACCAAAGGAAGGAAGGATTGATGAAAGAGAGGAATTTAAAAGAAAAGAAAGGTGAAGAAGGAGAAAGAATGAAAGCAACAAATAGGTGGAGACAAAGAGGAAGGAAGGGAGAAAAGAATGAACAATAAGTACAAAAGGAAGGAAACATCCAAAGGAAGTGATGTAGAAAGGAAGGAAAGAAGGAAAGAAGGAAGGAAGGAAGGAAGGAAGGAAGGAAGGAAGGAAGACAAATATCCACACAAGTAAAGAAGAAAGAGGAAAAAACAAAGGAAGTGAGGTAGAAAGGAAGGAAGGAAGGAAGGAAGGAAGGAAGGAAGGAAGGAAGGAAGGAAGGAAAGCAGTCAGAACGAAAGGAAGGATAAGAGAGACAGAGGAAAGAATAAAGGAAATGAGGAATGTAATAAATGAACAGCACAAGCAGAAGCCCAGCTGTGACAATGAGAGCGAGGAGTTCAGGCTGTGTCGCAGCTGCTACCTCTCCTGTTGGACGGCCACTTCCTGTTTAAACATTTCTTTGTGTTCAGCCTGTTTCTGTTTGACAAACTCACAGTATTGCCCCCCCCCCCCCCCCCTCCCCCCTCCCCTGTGTAGAGGTGGATGACGATCCTCGTCGGAGCGTATCAGGTGGTGTGTTGATCCTGAGGGACGTGGAGTTTGCTGACACCGCCGTGTATCAGTGCGAGGCCACGAACAAACACGGCTCCATCCTCCTCAACACCTACCTCTATGTCGTCGGTACGTTCACGCTGCCTCTTCCTCTCGTCCTGGAAACCATCTCACCTCAGAATATGTGATTGATGAGTGTTTTATGGTTGTGTGTCTCGCAGAGCTTCCTCCTCAGATCCTGTCCTCTGATGGAGTGGTGTACAGTACAACTGTGGGCACTAACATCATGATACACTGTCAATCCTTCGGCTCGCCACGACCACACATCACATGGTGAGACACACACACACACACACACACACACACACACACACAATATTCAGACTCAAAGTTGGTGTCTGAGAGCTCCTACTCTACATCTTTACTTTTAGTACATTTAGCTGTCGACAAACTTTTACTTAAGTAATGTTTTGAATGCAGGACTTTTACAGAGTGTACCTTTAGTATTTTTACTAAAGTAAAGTATCTGAATACTTCTTCCATTAAATAGCATCGCAAATTAGAGTCAGTGTGTTCTCTCCCCTCGCTATAGTAAACACTCTCACAGAGAAGTTTCTGTGACACAGCCACAGGTTTTACTTTCAGTGCAGCAGCGCCCTCCGGTGGCTGCAGGAACAAACACATTCTGATAAATGAGATGTTTAATTGTTTATTATGTTATAACTCTTCATGGATTTCATTGTATTGTTTTACTGCTTAGTCACAAATATTTGATCAATTATGCAACCTGTGTTTTTATCTTTAAAACCTTTTTCTTAATTATAATTAAGCTGCTTTTGGCTTCTAACCTCTGCTCAATAATAATTAGACACAATGTGCGTTATACAGCATGCAAAGATGCTTTCTCCAGATGAAAGGTTGATTTACAGAGTTAAATCCCTCCTCTCTCTCCGGCTCGTCCTTTATTGATCTTCTTCTGTCCGTCACACATTCACTGATGATCCAAGAAACACTCCCATCGATCCAGTTACTTGGATTTACTGCGGTTACTGTGGTATCCATTTCTGTGTGGAATAAAAGCCTCAGGAGGGACAGAGCTGCAGCGACACCTCTGATTTATGCACGTCAGGATCAATATATATGTGTGTGTGTGTGTGTGTGTGTGTGTGCTGTCTGTAGGGAGGGTGAGTACAAGCTTCCTCTGCTGTCGGACCCTCGTGTCGCTCTGATGACCAATGGGACGATCGTGCTGTCCAACGTCAGTCACGATGACAGTGGAGAGTACACCTGCTCCATCAAACACACCAACATCTCCATCACTGCTCACCTGGAAGTCTACAGTGAGTCTAATATAATATTGTGCCAATATTCAAGTTTTGAGTGTTGAGGAACAAGAGTTCTGAAACTATGCAATGCACAAAAGGATCTGAAGGAGGCTCGACTCACATGTGCAAACTTTTAATAAGCAGCAGCTGATGGTGAAGCAGCTCCTGAAAGATAGTGGAAACAAATGAAATAAAGACATTTTGTTTGTTTGCTGAGTACGTTTAAACATGTCGTAAGTCGTGCTCACAGTGTTTTCTTGTTCCTGTCAGATCGGACGGAGATACTGACGAGCCCGCAGGACGAGCGTGTGCTGAGAGGAGGCAGCGCTCTGCTGGACTGTCGCTTCTACAAAGACCCTCGGCTGCATAAGTACCAGATCGTGTGGAGGAAAGGCTCGCATAAGCTGCAGGAAACGTCAGATGACAAGTAAACACACACTGAGATGCTTCAATCAGCACATTAGTGTCATGAAGTGGATCATGTGACAATCTGAACTAAATGTCCCAAAAAATAAAGCTCAGTTTCTGGTTCGAAAAAGATTCTTTTCACATTCTAACAAAATGTTTTTCATGTTGTAATTACGCATTTTTCTCGTTACTGCGACCAAATTAAATCAGTTTTAACAAGAGAACAACAGATTACTTCATCTTGTTGTATCACAATTATATGATTTTAGATCATATACAGAAAAATATAAATAAATGTGTAACATTCAACCAGTTACACAGAAAATGTCTGGTTATTTAATAACCTTTAAGTTTAAACTAATACATATTATGATATTATGTATAAATCTGTAAATGAGTTAAAACAGGCAGAAATGTCCTATAAGTGTATTTACATAACGTGTGTGTGTGTGTGTGTGTGTGTGTGTGTGTGTGTGTGTGTGTGTGTGTGTGTGTGTGTGTGTGTGTGTGTGTGTGTGTAGGCACACTATCTTTGAGAATGGCACCCTGAAAGTGACAGACATCCAATCAGACGACAGCGCAAGTTACTCCTGTGAGGTCATCACTGAGCTGGACATTGTAACAGCCAGTGGCTCCATCACTGTCGTAGGTACGTCCCTCCGTGTGTGTGTGTGCGTGTGTGTGTGTGTGTGTGTGTGTGTGTGTGTGTGTGTGTGTGTGTGTCAGTTTATTTTAACACTAAAAGCTTTGTGTCTTCCCCTCAGCTCCGCCGGATCCTCCCAAAAATCTGTCTCTATCTAATGTTGACGACCACAGCCTCACTCTCAGCTGGATCCCAGGAAACTCACACAACAGCCCCGTCATAGGTACTGAACACACATATGTGACCACCATCTTGTTTGGGAATAAACGCCAAGACACACGTGACCTGGATCTGATATGTGCAGGCTGTTGCACAAATAACAAATACACACACTGGGCCCAGGCACACACACACACACACACACACACACACACACACACACACACACACAATATTGCAATATTTTAAATGTTTGATTTTAGTTTAGTTTATTATTTTGAAGTAAAGCTAAAGTAAATTAAATGAAATTGTTATACAATGGATTACATTACTAATAACAAAGGTTGTCATGTTATTTGCGACAGCGTTTTAAAGTATTGAGCTGCTCCGAGTTCCTGATCCTAACGTTTCACAAGATGTAGTGTTGACTTCGTCGTGTCTGCGTCTCTCAGAGTTCATCGTGGAGGCCCAGGAGGAGCAGCACGCAGAGGAGGGGAAGCAGAGGTGGGAGGAGTGGGAGAGAGTCCCCGGGGACTTCGACCACCTGGAGCTGACCCTCCACCCCTACTGCACCTACCACTTCAGGGTCATCGCCATCAACGAGATCGACCACAGCGCCCCCAGCAAGCACTCGAGAAACCACAGCACGTCGCCGGCCAGTACGTGACACCAGACGCAGACACTGTGACGTCTGTGATGTTTGGATTAGATGTTCATTAACTCTGAGCAGTCAGAAGTTTGATTCCCACACTTATCTTGTCTCTATTAAGATAAGGAGACTGTTAAAAGAGTAATTAAACATTTTGGGAGATACGCTTATTCGCTTTCTTGCCACATGAGAAGGTGGATAACGTTCTCGTGTGTGTCAATGAAGGTACAGCCAGCAGCTGGTTAGCTTAGCTTAGCGCCCCGCGCAGAGATAGACCCTTAAAGGAACACTTCACCCACATAATGATCCTTTGTAAATCAATTCACTTTGAACACCTCCATGGTGAACGAAGAATCCAAAACAACAACACCTCGTGCAGGATGATCCACTGCTCGTTTATTGCATGCTGACTACTTCCCAGACACTTTTATATGGATCAAACTAATGAAATATAACATTAATGATGAGTTTACATATTGTGTTATCCAGTCCTAATGCTAAACTAAGTAATGTATGATACCTAATTCTCAGCACAAAGCAAACAAGTGTATTTGTCAAACTGTCTCTTTAAAATGGTTTGTGTTCTAGCGTTACGAAGTGTCTTTCTCCCTCCTTCTCCCTGCAGTTCCTGACAGTAACCCCACCGGCGTGCGCAGTGAGTCCACAGACCCGAAGACTCTGGTCATTTCATGGGATGTGAGTACTTCAATCTGCATGCATCTGTGTGTGAGCGTGCTCTTGGTGCAGGCACGCCTCTTTAATCCAAATCCATTGTATATTCCTGTGCGTCGTCGCAGGAGATGGACAAGCGCTCGCATAACGGCCAGGGCTTCCAGTACAAGGTGTTTTGGCAAGAGTCTGGAGTGACAGATGTCCACTGGAACCACGCCTACGTGCAGTCTCCGCCGTTCTTGATAAACAACACGGGAACGTACACACCGTTCAAGATCAAAGTCCAGGCTGTCAACTCACTCGGAGAAGGACCGGCACCGGTGCCTGAGATCGGACACTCTGGAGAGGACGGTACGTAGGCGTGTACAGAAAATATCGATGCACTCGAGTGTTACAATATTATGTTTTGTGATACTGTATTGATTTGTTTATTAATAGATTGAGGCAAATATTTGTGGCAGACAGCGGCTCAGATTGCACAAACACTAGTTATATAATGTTGGATGTTATTATTATTAGTATTATTATTAGAAATGACATAAACTGTAGTTGTTCTGGCTGGACCAGACAAGCAATGGTGCAAACATCTTTAAAATACCACGAAGCAATGCACTCTGGTCATTTTAAAAGAAGAAAAAGAAAATGAATGAATGACAATAAATACATAATAATAAAGTCAAAGAAAGAAAGAAAATTAGGAAATGAAAAAGGGAAAAATAGACAATCCATAGAAACAACAAAAGAAATACAGAAAACAACATACCAACATAGTTACAGTTTAATCTCTGCAGGTTATTTTGGTCAAGGTTGAAAAACAAATGAGTAAAATTTGAGTACATTTCTAATTTACATCTGGACAGACTTGGGAATACTTTGACTTTACTGAGTGCAAAGTCAAAGTCAAAGTCAAGCAGAGTCTATGAAACAAATTCAATTATAATTTTATTGAATAGTAAACAAAAAGCTTTGGACTGCTGGCACATATTCTTTCCCCGCAAGTCTTCATCAAATTCAAACTCTTCTATTCTTTTATGTGAACTTTCCTGTATTAAAAGTGATGAATTACATCCTTCATAAAAGAGGTCAAAATTCCTCTTCTTACATAACGCTGGGTATTAAAAGACTGAAACCATCTCACAATAAGACGTCTTCACATCGCGGCTGCAGAAATGTCCAATGAAACGTGTCAACGTGAATGCTCTGTTTTGTTGCGATCTCGTTTATAGTTGAAACAAGCGTTCTGCTGTGCAGCTTGTTAATTGCTCTCAGTGGGAAAATGTCTTTAGGTCAAGAGTCAAGAGCCTCAATTAGTTATGGATAGGCAGCTGTTACATAACTGCAACCCAAATTCTGTTTACCATAACCAAGAGTCTTATCAGCCTCAGTCTGGGTTGACAGGCTGCAGCGTTTATCACCATTTAGCTGAAGCAGAAGTGTCTTCAGAGGAAGCTTCTGACACACGGAGGTGATGGCTGTAGACTACAGTTATAATAATATGACGAGTACTAATTAATCTGGATTACTGTTTTGTGTTTGTACTGCTGCACAATATGTCGTTTTCCTTTCTTTTATCGTCTTAAAAAGAAAGACTGCACTATTGCACTCCTATCAGTAGAAAGCTGCGCTTTAAAATGTACATTTTGTTTTTTTCATTGGTGCCTGTTGTTTTCAGTTCATTGTCCATTTGTCAATAAAAGAATGTTGGAAATGTGTTTGTATTGTAGAAGAAAGCAGCAGGAAGGCAGAACTGAGTGCAATTTAATAATCTGCTTTTTAAATCGTTATTGCGACAACATTGTCTGTGTTGCATGTTTTCCTGATATTGTGCAGCCCTACTTGTTCTGGGATTGACTGCTGGGATCCGCCGCCATTGTCCCGCGCTCTTTACACGTGCATGCGCCCTCTGCTGGTGCCTTTTGAGTTTACATGCATTTCATTAATTATTAATGTCATTCAAATGGGTGCCACTGTGGATTGGGTGGCACAGGTCCATGAGTCTGATTCATTCACTGACAATTTAGGATGAGTTTGTTTGGAAAGAATCCCACAGACAAGTAGCTTAGACGACAACAAATGAAACATGTTCCTTACTTTCAATGAGGACATTTGTTTTGTCGAATACTTGTGTGTGTTTGTTCTTACAGCAAGCTCACCCTCTCTCCCTCACCCTCTCTCCCTCCCTCTCAGAGCCTGTGGAAGCTCCCACTGGAGTCACAACTACTGTGATTGACAGCACGGTCAGAGTCAAGTGGAACGAAGCCCAAAATGTCCGAGGTCTGCTGATGGGATACAAGGTACCAGTTATAACAACTTTACTCAAGGAACATCAGCTCCGCTCACTGTTGCTTATGTCACAGATACTTTTACTTTATAGTGTATATAGTATCGTATATTTATTTATAAATCACACACGTAAAAACATTAAATATGCAGTACGTGTGAGGGTGTGATAGAAACCTGTAATGGCTTTTATATATATAAAAAACAAAAGACATACAAAAGTTAAAATATAATCAAATATCATCACTAAGGCATCCGTCATTCTTGGTTGAACTGCACGTTGATTTAACTTTTGTCTGCCTCCATGTCAGATTTACATCCGGAGGGTGGGTCCACACGACGGTCGTGTCCGGAGGTCTCTTGGAAAACTGCACCAGGCCAAAGAGAAAGAGGGACACTTAGAGCGAGGCAGGGAGAGAGACAGGGAGAGTCGGGTGGTGGTGGTCCACGGCAGGACCACCTCAGAGGAAGTGTCGAGGCTGCAGCTTTATTCTCGGTACGAGGTGTCCGTCACTGCCTTCAACAGCAAAGGGGAGGGGCCTCACTCCCCCCCGCACCACTTCAGCACCCCAGAGGGAGGTGAGTTTAAATGAGAAGCGGTGTTCACCCGGCAAGAGGTGCACTTATTAAAGATATGTATTTGCTACAAGATATGCCAACATGTGTGTGTGTGCGTGTGTGTGTGTGTGTGTGTGTGTGTGTGTGCGTGTGCGTGTGTGTGTGTGTGTGTGTAGCGCCTGGTCCTCCTGCATCGTTGAGGTTTGAGAGTCCTTCAGAGAAATCGCTGACCCTCTACTGGACCCCTCCAGAGGAAACCAACGGCGTGCTGGTGGGATACATGGTGCAGTATCAACAGGGTAGGTCTGCTGCTTCAGAATGGACTGAACACATTGGGGTGAAGAGATTATATTCATTATTATGAGAAATTAGATATAAAAGTATAATAAGTAACTTTTAAAATGTCTGAAAACGACAAGACCAACGTAAGTTTTTTGTATATGTTCTATGTATTTTTTTTACTTGTATATTTACATCATCCAAAAGGTTCAACAACAACAACATTCAAACCAAGAGAAACTTGTAATGGTGTAAAGCAGGGGGTGTAGTGCGGGACGGGTAGATCGCGCACCGTTAAAATAAATATATATTCACATTCGGATTCACATTCCTTCCTCGGCTCTGTTTCTCTCCCAACACACACACACACACACGTGCGCACACACCTACAGTCAGAGACAGAGCGGAGGAAAGGAGAGGAGGGAACTACAGCAATGGTGGTGAAGACTACAACTCCCATGATCCCACGCTGCTTCACCATACCAGCAAACTGCATCTTTTGTTATTGTATTGATTGAGACCCCTAGTGGCAGAAAATAAGTACATTATATGAGTAGAGGTAGCAAATAGCATAAAAGGCAAATATTCAAGTGAAGCACTGCTTCTTTTTGTCTCAGTTCCTAAACTCTGCAACGACAATACATTTCCAATATAAGAACCTGAAACTTGTACTTACTTAAATACATTACTTGAGTAAAGGTAAACACTGCTGACAACCACCTGGTTTGTGTTCCATGTAGAGGTGGAGACCAGAGACAGCCCGCTGGAGATGCAGTTCCTCATCGATTCCTCTGTGACTCACTTTGAGTTGGAGTCTCTGGACCCGAGCAGCCATTACATCTTTAAAGTGATCGCACGCACCAGCACTGCAGCTGGACCTCCCATCACACGGAGGGGCGCCACCCTGCTGGACGGAGGTGAAAATACAGGATTTGCTTACTTAGTGTTTTACTTTAAAATGTTTTTATTTTGTATTGCTCTCATTTACACTTTATAACTGTATTTATATGTTTTCATTCATTTCCTCCTTCCTGTTTCCCTTCTTTTCTCTAAATCCTCCACCTTCCAGTTCCTCCAGCCCACATCAGCATAGTTTCCAGCAAGACATCTCTCAACCTGAGCTGGGTGCCCGGAGAGCGAGACAGGAACCACGGCTTCATCATCCACTACCTCAGGAAAAGTCGTAAGAAGAGGGTGGAGGGGAGAGAGGGAGAGAGGGAGAGCAGCTTTTACATTTCTGCATAATGACGCTAAGAGAATAATGGAGGAGAACGCAGAGCAGGGAAGTGGAGAGAGAAGAGAATACCATTATCAATTATTAACACTGATAGGTTTATCAGTGAGGAAAGTTTCATCCGTGCAAAATACGACGGAGTCTAACGACAACTTCACTAATGACTTTCCTTTATGTGTGCGTTTGCTGCAGCCGGGTGTGATTGGTCGGACTCAGAGGTGGTGAACTCCACGCAGGGTTTCTATTCGCTGACAGGCCTCCAACCAGGATCTCAGTACCAGCTTGTGATCAAGCACAGAAACGAGACTCATTGGGAAAATGTGACATGGACCATGGGACCAGGTATGTGTGGAAACATGCACAAAAACACAATGTTTGGATTCTGGTGCTAACTTGCAGAACTTGCCTCAGATTCATCACGTTTTAAAGTTTTTCTCAGTGTCAAAGTAATTCAGTGATAGTTGTTTGTACATTTATGGTTACAATGCAAACAGGAACTTCTAATAGCTAATTCGGCAGACTTTAAAGGGATAGTCTGGTACTTATCCATAGTCAGTGTATTACTCCCTACAGTAGAAAACGGTCGGTGCGCGCCCAGTCTGGAGAAGCAGGCAGGATTATGGATTATGGATTAAAGCAAAAAGGCCCACCTTAAAAAATCATTATCAGTTTAAATGTACGCTATATTTAGAATATTTTCTCCACTGACAGCTCTGTCAGACGGGGAATAGAAGGTGTTTTTCCATTTTCTATTCAAATCCACCAGACTCCATTGACAAAAATAGTAATTTAACCTCGCAGAACACGGGACTCTACCGCTGCCTCGATCACTGAGTTTGTTTGTGTTATTGTGTGACTTTGGTTCATTTGAAATAACTATTTAAAACACTAAACTTTAAACGGAAACACTGGTTTTGTAGTCATTAATGAACTTCTACTTTCCCCATCACTTTTTTTCACAATAATTTTTACATTAAAGTTTTCCAAGAAAAGGAAGGTTGGTTCTGTCTATCATCCCTAAATAAAGGTAACATTTACAGGAGGCAGATGGAGTCCAGTTGCAATGACAATCATTGGTATTAATCGTTAGTTAATTCATCTCTCTCCATCCCTCAGCGCCGTCGGAGTTGCCCAGTGGGTTCGCCAACCAAGGTTGGTTGATAGGACTCATCAGCGCCATCCTGCTGCTGGTGATGATACTGCTCATCCTCTGCCTCATCAAGCGCAGTAAGGGCGGCAAATACGCAGGTAAGACAAACAACACGCTCACATGCACACACACACACGGGCACATGCAGACTTTAGTCTGTATTCAAGAGTTTGATGTTGAGGGGTTTTTTTCTCACAGTGAAGGACAAAGAAGACAAGGAGGTGGACTCTGAGGCTCGGCCCATGAAGGATGAGACGTTTGGAGAGTACAGGTGGGTCTCCTCTCACAGTCACAGGCGGCAATTTATTTATTTTCCTTTGGGATGAAGGACACATATGAATAATAATATAAAAGGGCATCACATCATCTTATAATAGTAGGTCAGGTAGTTCATTGCACATTGCAGATCGTACACATTGAGGCGGGGCTGCCGTCTTCAGGACGCTGATGTTCCTGCTTTATGAGAAGATCTAACTGGATGTATTGACACAAGTTCTCCATCAGCGTAGAGAACTAATGGTTTTCTGACTAAATTATGCAAAGATAGAAACGCTAAAACAATTCTCTCTTGAATTAAAGAGAATTTATTATTCTGTCGCAGAACATGCTATTTAATTTCATTAGAGGAGTAGAAGTATAAAGTAGCAGAAAGTGGAAACACTTAAGAACCTCAACATTGTACACAGTAAATGTTTCCACCACTTTAGTCACTTGAGTGTGTCGGTCAGTATTATGATGCTCTGACCACATGCTTACCGGGTTTTATCCAAGGTGAATTCAGATTTTACTGAGAGTTATGATGCTGCTTTGGAAGTCTGGGCAAAGTTTCCTCTCCGAAGAAGCCGGTGGACTCTTCGTCACAGAGCTGAGAGAGAGGAGTGCTGCTTTTAAGAGGAAGACACGAGCTGATTATATCGACTTCTCATTAACGAACCCACTGATGTGCTCCTCCTCGTCCCACTCAGCTGTGCTGCTTTACGGACCTGCTTTTATAATCCTGTCCAATAGGAGTCTTCATTTCAAAGTCATTATTTATTTATCATCTACAGCCTTTTTTATTATAAGGTTTCCTGCAATGCTTAACAATTTCAATACCTTTATTTTGGAATGAAATCTCTACTAATTTTATTTTCTGTTTTTGCTCTAATATTCATTATTATTTGACCTTTAGCTCTAACACTTTCAGCTCTCATTCCTTTTTATCTCTCTTCCTTAATGCTCTGCCTGCAGATCTCTGGAGAGGTGAGAAAGTTAATCACCTCTTTACCTCTTACATGCATGTTTGGCTTCTTGTGCCCATCGCCGACTGTGTTGTGATAGAATTAAACCCCTCTGTGGCAGAGATAACCAGCCCTTTATTTCTAATTCACCCTGTTGGACAGCTATTAATCCACTAATTCCATCAGTACAACAGTCACGTCAGGTTTTACACTTCTCCTTTTCCCCTGAACGATTATTAAGTATTGCAGCCTTCCTTGTATATATGGGGCTAAATGGGGGCTTTTAGTGTGAAAAGACATTGAGTGCAGCAAAGTGGTGAGTAGATTGTGGCTGTGGCTCAGGAGGTCGGAAGGTCGGGGGTCGATCTTTGGCAAGATACTGAACCCACAAGTTGCAGCCAACAGCGTGTGAGCGCATGTGAGTGTTCATCGCTCCTGATGAGCAGCTGGCAGCCTGAATGGATGAATGCTGGCTTGCGTTGTAAAGCACTTTAAGTGGTCGCTAAGTCTAAAAAAGTGCTTTATAAATGCAGATGGAATTACTGCTGCGGAAATGAAGTATTGTACTCTGATTGTACCGATGACTTAATGTTGCATGTGAGCTGTTGTAGGTCATTTGAACCCCATCAATGTGGGTTTCTTTACTCAGCCATGGCCAGTGTACTCAAATCCTCGACTTAAAGTACCAACACAATAATGTGAAAATACTTCTGTGTTTGAAACCCGTCTTAAGTCCAAGTACAGAAGTGCTAATAAACATTATTAGTCCTGATGCATCGATGTTCAAGCAGCGTTGCTGTTGCAGCTGGTTTGAACTGCTTTATATCCAATTAGATAGTTTAGACCTGTGGTTCCCAACCTAGGGGTCGGGCCCCTCCAAAGGGTCCCCATATAAATCTGAGGGGTCATGAGATGATTAATGGGAGAGAAGATACAAATCTGTATTTATATAACAAATTAAAGATTATAATCAATGATTTGTTGTGAAATAACGGATCATTTTACCAATTTGGGCCTCAAACTGTTATTCAAATGAAACCTTTAAACATCTGAAACACGACAAGGAGCGGTCACGAGCCAAAAGGGTTGTGAAACAGGCTTTATTCCTGAAATATGTATTGTCTAAACTGAACATATACATATCTTTTATGTAAAATCTTAATCTGAAAAGTAAAAGACAACAACAATAAAGCTGTCAGATAAAGGTAGTGGAGTAAAAAGTACAATTATAGTAGAAGTATCACGTAACTACTCGAGGTGAATACAAATACCTCGAAACTGTGTAGTGCGAGAGAGTAAACAACGTACATTTCAGCACTGGCCATGGTTGCTCCAGGTGTTATTTGAATAGCAGCTTTTAAATGATAATTCCCGGTCATTTGTGACGGTGTGTCTCTCTGTGTCTTCTCTCAGTGATGCGGATGAGAAGCGCTCAGACAGCCAGCCGTCTCTGTGCGGGGAGAGTAAGCTGGGCAGCGACGACTCTCTGGCTGAGTACGGAGACAGTGTGGACATCCAGTTCAACGAGGACGGCTCGTTCATCGGCCAGTACAGCGGCCGGGGGCCCGTCCCCCCCGGCCACGAGAGCTCTGGTCCCACCTCTCCCGTTAACGCAGTCCCACCTGTCCCCATCGCTCCATCCATGCCGAGCACCCTGAACCGGCCCAGCTAGACACACACACACACACACACATTACAAAAATAACACACATACACACTGCCTGCCTGCAACAAAACACAAAGGGACAGACCACTCCTGACTGCACTGCCTGTAATGTTAGTAGTGCACACACACACACACACACACACACACACACACACACACACTGTCTCAATACATTCCGAAGGTTTATGCAGTGAAGCTGTTTACAGGATGTCTCGCCTTTTCTACTCCAAGTTTACACATTCACACACTCAGAAACACACTCACACCTGCAAGCAAACACACCAAATGAGAAAGCGCTTCACTCTTCTATAGGAAACAGAGCTCGCTGCACCAGCTGTTCATCAAACATTAGTGTTACGCAGGTCGAGATGAGTTCTTTCTACATATTTAAGTAATTAAGCAGTTTCATGTTAAGAATCCGGGTTCCTCCAACGCGGCCGCAAACGTTTTCTCAGCTTGTTTCTCTGATGACTTCAGATCCAGAGGTTTGACGACTGCAAGTCTTTCATCCGGTTATAATATATTTAAAAATGACCCAAGATCCAAAAGGTGTTTGTAAAAATGTGGCTTAAAACGGGAAAGAAAAAAAAGGTCAAACACTGGAGGATGAAACAGACGTATTTCTCTCGTTGTAGTTTGAAACAAGCAACAGCTGGTGCAACGGTCCAGCAGAGGAAGTTACCCTGACAAAAGGGAAATCTCATCTTGTCATCGTGTACAAACATGTATTCTGTTTCATTAACACATTTAAAGTCATATTCATTGTTTTTGTATAAACACACCACTTTCAGTTATATTTGTTACTTCTCGTCACCACTCTGTGTCTTTGTTTATGCTGTTTACGAGCTATTTATTTGTGTTTGTGTGCATGCGTCTGAGGGTGATCTTGCTATTTATTGATGTGTGCGCGTCTATCAGAGCGGCTCCCTAACCTAAGATGCATGCCCCTCGCTGAGGCATTTAAAAATCAAGAAGTTGATATATAGCGTATGAGTTTAAAGACTGTTACTTTGTGTGTCTGTGTGTGTGTGTGTGTGTGATTGTTCACGCTCTCCCTCCCTGCTCTGTAACCTGCAGGGATGGGAGATCAGTTGCCTTAAGAGAGTCCAGTTGAGCCTCCTCTCCTCCCTCTGTCTGTCCATCTGTCTGTCAATCATTTCTCCTCACACACATTACTTTCCCATCATCCTCCTGTTTGCTCAGCAGGTATATTGCGGGACCAGGATGCTACGGTGGCCCTGAGAGCTCATAGCACTTCAAACACCTGCAAACACGGAACACAGCGGAAACTGTTTAATTAACTTCATGGCAATTAGCGTCGTGTTTTTATGGTTTGACATTCTGATTCTACAACAGTCTCACAAATGTGTGACTTTATAATTTCAGAGAATATTCAAGTTTCTTTCTCGTAAATGTGGGAGTCTTTTCTCTTGAATTTACCTTTTTAATCCCTGAGAAGTTTTTTCTTGTAGATTTACAACTTTTTACGACATTTTTCTATGAATAGTACCCCCCCCCCTCCCTCTCTAATTAATGATCCTTTTTTACCTACAATGGCTCTTAACACACCGTCGTATGAATCACATATTATGTAATATTATTTAAATTGGTAAACTAAATTGTTTCGTATGTTTCCATGTGTTTTCTTAAGTCGCAGTGGATTGAGCTTTCAAGGCCACCGTAGAATGTGATTACAGACAGAAACACACTCCTATGCACACACACACACACACACACATATATACTGATGCATGCATAAAGTGGAGGACAATGGAAACCATATGGAGGGCCGGTCCTCTGTAGCAAAACCATATGGGACCCTCTGAAGGAGAGAGGAAGAGGAGGACAGACAAACACGAGGAGGAGTCGTCGACAGAAATAGGGAATCTGACGTATCGTTCTCTGAATGTAAATACAACCTTGAGAATGTCGTTTTTTTATTTCCATTGCTTCTTTTATAAGATGATCAAATTGTAATCGTTTTTTATTATTATCTGTTGCTCTGTTTGATTTTGTACTGCAGTGCTTCTTCACTGAACTGCTGCAGCCTTTGTATCATACACCCCCCCCCCCCCCCCCCCCCACCATCGTGTCCTCTTAGGTTTTCCTCTTGTGTCACTTAGTAGCCCAAAGACATTTATAGAAGACTAGAATTATAGCAAGAACAACTCCCCCCCCCCCCTTTATTGAGTTCCTTCATAGCGCTTAGAGATGCAGCAGATAAAATTGATTATTAAGAAGTCATGTCATAGTTAACATTTATCCACGTCGCCATGGCAGCGCTGTTTTAATGGATGGACCGCTACTGGAAATTAATCGTAGTACTTAGAGGGTTTATTTTTGTGGCTCCGCTGTGCCAGATAAACTCAATCTGACAAAGTATGTGAACCATGTGTGTTTGAACCCAGAGCTGAAGCTTGTTTTTACTGTTTGTGGAGCAGAGAGGGACGGGAGGGACGAGCCTGATGAGTCACGTCACATATACATATATTTTCTGTTCTTATTACTGCCACAACAAAACAATAACCAACGATGTATTAGTCCGTCTCAATGCTTTCTGACTTCCTGTCTGTGGCTCTCAGCTCCAAACCCATTGGTTCCCACTGAAGATGTCAATATTTTTTTTATCTCCTCCAGCCATTCTTAAATATTAATGATGTGGGTTTTCCACAAAACAATTAATTTACAATAAGAAAAACAAATACATAGTTTTATTTATTTTTTCTAAAGGCTCAGTAATTTCCTAAAACGGCTGCTCACTGTAGTTTTTATCAAACAAACGGGAGGAAATAGTGCTTTTGTTGGGGACTATTTTCAGTGGCGGATTAATCGAGTGAGTATTAGTGGCAGCAGGACGGTGTGTGTGTGGGATGGATTCAAAACAAACTGCAGTGTGTGTGTGTGTTCATGGTGATGGAGGAACACGTCAGTGCAACAGTGAGACTCACTGATGTGTTTTTAATAGTTTTTTGACAACAATGGAGCTCTATGGAGGACATTACATGTTAACCAGCAGTCAGGAGTTTAAAATGATCACAAGGCCACACAAAAGTCCTTTTTATTGCTACACAGCTCCCGAGCACCACCACAGCTTCACGCCACAGTTTTGCAAAAGCTCAGTTTTCTGCGTATACACTAAGAACAGCCAGCGTTTAAAGACGTATACACTCTGGAGAACGTTCTGGAACCCTTTGTTTTTGTGCAAGAACAACAATGTTATTGTCTGGACGGAGGGCTGAGAACTAATTAGTGTTGACATACTCTTAGTTTGGAGGTCTCATCCCCAACACCTGTCCTTGTCCGGTTTATGTTGGAATCAACCTGTGAAACAAAATGTCACATGAACATGAAGCTCCTTCATTAGTGTTTTGTATAATAATCCGCAGTCCACCCTTCAACACGTTGCCTTGTTAAACGTCTCCCCGGTCTCGGCCCGGCTCCTGTCTGTCTCTCTGCTCCTAATGCTGCCTGTCTGTCTGCCTGTCTGTCTGTCTCTGTCGCAGCCTTCTTTTATACATATAAACATGTTGGGGGAAAGAAAACACAACATAAAAACTAGCAAAAAATAAATTTAAAAAAGACAAAAAAAATGTAGGTATAAATAATAACAATACTGCTATTGATAACAACAGTGCTACTATCAGTTACGATGATGTCGTCAGTAGCAAAGATGCCATCAGTAAGTAACACAATGAATTAATCAGTATCACAGGATCTAGCAGGGACATGATTACTCTGGAGAAGTGTGTGTGTGTGTGTGCAGGGGGGGTTTAAACATGCACACAGACATAAACAGAGGTGGGGGGGGAGGGGGGTGTACTGCAATATTGAGGTGTGCTGATGTTGTACCTGCTTGTTGCATTGTGCGCTGTACTGTATCTGACAAACTAACCCCAGACTGTCAACTAATAAATAAACATGGACTACGCATATCCCGAACAGAACATGTTCTTCTGTGTGTGTGTGTTTGTTCTTGTACGTCCATCTTTGTGGGGACTAGTTTGTTTATAGACCCGAGAAGTGAGGACATTTTTGCAAGTCCTCACTTCCTCAAACGGGAGTTTCAGAGCGTTAATACGGCTTTAAAAATGGACAAATAAAATAGTCTGACCTAAATGTGTATTATGTGTTCGGACCTGAAACACTTTTTAACACCACACAAGTCTGAAGTGAATGCTTTACTCCTCGTGGTGCAACAGAGACGGCTGTGTTCTTTCATATAAACTGTGTGGATGCATAAATAAATATCCAGTAAAACACTTTACATACATCATGTGGGAAAATAAGAATAATGCCTCTTAATTTGCTTTTTAATAAGAGTAAACGAGGACAGATAGATGAAGCAGCTATGTCACATATTCCATGTCTGAAAAGGGCTGAATAAAGTACTGATAGCGCGTCTGCAGGGATTGTGAGTGTTTAAAACCTGCATTCTTTCTAATATCCAGCAGGGGGGTGACTCCTCTAGTTCCATTGCATTGTTGTGATTGTATAGAAGTCTATGAAAAAATACCCAACGTCTCACTTGATTGACTCAGTAAACATTTTCCTAATGAGTTTATGGTCTCAATCACTACTTTCAAGTCTTCTTCAAAGCAGCATGATGTTCACTGTGTAACTTATGGTCCCAGTTAGAGTCAAATAGACGATAAAGCAGGGTGTACTTTAGGGCGGGGCTACCTTGTGATTGACAGGACGCTACCACTGTGTTTCTGTATTTTTCACTTCACGAAAGTTCATTTTAACATGTTGGTTGAAATGTCTTGTTCAGTGTTTGGTTGTACTTAGCTTCACCCTCTTGTATCACTTCTGGTTCCAAAGAACCCAGATGGCAACGGCCAAAAGCAGTATTCCACACACCAATGGGTGACGTCACGGTGACTATACGTCCACTTATCATATACGGTCTGTTAAACACTCACATTTTCTACCACACTCCCAGTTTGTAATCTTTTTGTTATAACTTTGTAGCCTTCAATCACACACTGAGATAGGGAGACTGCACTATAGTACTCCACATTAACTAGCAAGCTAATCTTTATTTGTAAAATTGTTGGAGTGTCCCTTTAAGTTTTGCTGTGACGATGTCACTCCATCCTAAACGTTACACAACTGATGAGTGTGACCGTATTTATTTCTCCTATTACATACACGCACGCACTCGCGCACACACACACACACACACACACACACAGTTTGCATCATCAGTGATCCATTCAGGAAGACACAAAGGAGAGGCGTGGTGGATAATGAAAACAATTATTTGTGCAGAGACCAGTTGGATCTGTTTGTTGTCTTTCAGGGAGGAGATGAGAGGCGGTAACGATGGGGTAAACCTGGAGGACTAGTTTCCCTGATGCAGACGGTGTGTGTGTGTGTGTGTGTGTGTGTGTGTGTGTGTGTGTGTGTGTGTGTGTGTGTGAGTGTGTCTGCGTGTGCGTATGTGTGTGTGACCCGAGGAATACTCAACCGGAGAGAGCGACGAGTACCAACACACCATCTAGCTGCAACTTGACTGACCCGACCAGACCATCATACAGCGGCTGGGCGGAGGCAGCGACGCACAATCTGCCCAATGCTTCATTCACACACACATAACATAACACACACACATAACATAACACACTCCGACAGGAATAGATTTTGGGGATGAACGGAGCGGCGATTACGCAAGACGGGACCGAGCCGCAGGGGGGTGTGAGGAGGTCGCTCCGGTTCCAGCGGCCGCACGGTGAGTGACAGCGACACACACTCTCTCTCTCTCTCTCTCTCTCTCTCTCTCTCTCTCTCTCTCTCTCTCTCTCTCTCTCACACACACACACACACACACTCTCTCTCTCTCTCTCTCTCACACTCTCTCTCTCTCTCTCTCTCTCTCTCTCTCTCACACACACACACACTCTCTCTCTCTCTCTCTCTCTCTCTCTCTCTCACACACACACACACACACGAACTGCTGACTGAGGAGCATGCCCAAACAGCCACTGGGTTATGTAATGCAAACATTCACACGCACACTTCCTCTTTATTTCATCTCTTCCGAGAAAGAGGGACTGTGTGCGCGTGCGCGATCCCGTGACGCAAACTGTTGATCACTCTCATTAATTAACGCGTGGCGGGTGATGACACTACATAAAAAGAAAACAACTCAATCAGCGCTGACACGCGCTCTGTACAGCCCGCACGCACACTTGTGCAACATTATGTAAGTAATGTTGGAGCTGACGGACATATGGAACATCATGTGCCGCCTGTGTCTGCCCCTATATGCCCCTGCAGCTGCGTGCAGAGTGGACGTGGTGCGGCGCGCGGAGGTGTTGGGTGTCCTCCTCCGCCTCGGTCAGGAAGTAGTCTGGGAAGAGCTACATGCTAAAAGGACGCATGGCGGCTTTGTGGGGGTGTCAGGCATTTATTTTGGGAGAATGGGGTAGTTGTGTGACGAGGAGCGAACAACGTGTCTTCTGAGTTTCTGCGTGAAAAAAAACAAATGGAGTCCAAGAAGAGAGTACCACCGGTGCGGCGCGTGCGATGTCAGAGCACAGGTGAGGTTTGAATTGGCAGCTTCAAGAGCAGACAGATGAATGACCTGCGGTAGATTTATCTCTCATCAAACACACACACACACACACACACACACATTTACTCAAATACTGTACTTGAGCACAATATTGAGACAATATTTCTATTATTACACTTTTACTCCACAACGTCACAGATGCAATACTGTAGTATTTCATGTTATTATTATTAGTATTATTATTATTGAGGTTGTTTCTTCCCTTTTTATCAATATAAATTGTATTATTATTTATATATTTGGTTGCAAGTGACTTTACATGTAGAACAATGATAAGAAAAGGGGAGAAATACTAAGAACACAAGTGTTCATGCAGAACTTGGCATGATACTTATCAAACAAAACAAAATGATGAAATAATAGTCCTAATAATTCTATAAATAACAGCAGTTACTTCAAAACTGGTGTCACCCACATTAGGGGGAGGTTGTTATCGGGTGAGGATACATCCATGTGTGTTTGTTTGTATAAGGGCTTTTGTTAAACGGGTCGATGAGTGGAGCCCAACATCTGTGAATTGAAGACATTTCAATCAACTGATGTATTTAATAAATAACACTTTGAAATGATTGTTGAGGAAGCTGCTACTGTAGATGTGCATCTTGGAGTTCAATGGGAAATCGAGTACATTTAAAGCGCTTTTTCTGAGTGGCTATGATTGGATTTGATCAGAGCGTTGGTTGTAGAGCGTTGTTACATTCTGGATTTTGGTTTTAAACGGGGTTTCGGTTGTGAATATTGAACATTTTGTTATGCCTTTATTAGCAATGAGGGAGAACCAGAGACATTGCAGTTCATGGTTTGGCCACAGTATGATATAAGTACTCCAGTGCTGTAGTATCGCTCTTCCTTAAAGCTGGGGGAATAAAAAAGTGGTCACAATCAAAGTCGCAGAGTCCGAAAATACCTTGACTCTTCATCTCAAATGTGTATCCTACATTTCCCATAATGCAACTCACCTGAAACTTGAATTAGCCTCCTAAATAGAGAGGGTGATGATGTGCTTAGTGGTGTAGTGGTGTAGTGGTACGGTTCCAAATAAAACACCAGATGGTTGTGAGTTCATTGTGCACCTGAGCACATGAGTTATGAGTTAGCATTTTAAAGCTGTTAAAACATTTTCTTAGAATGAAGCCGAGGCCGAGATTAACCCGATGACATCACTATGACTTAAGCAGGTCAACAGATCACCCGCCAGAACACAGGAGACATTATGTAACAACAGGGGAGTGCCCCTTTAATATATAATATATATATATATATATATATATTATAAAAAAACTTCGCAAAATACGAGAGTTGCTGCTCGACCGCTGCTTCGAACGGTTAGTTTGTGCTTTAGTGTTTTAAAGAAATATAGTTCGGTTTCACCGAAGCTGAGAGTGTCTGTCGTGCAGGTGGGGTGTTTGTCTGCAGTGAAAAGATTGTTATTGGAAGGGTTATATTTTATTCGGTAATAACATGTGGTGAATTTAGTAAATTATTACGTCTATCTTTTGTCAATAAATGTTGATTTTTGGACTTTACAACACTCTTATTGGAAATGTTTGGATCACACAGAAACCACCCTACATAGCCACTACTTGGATGTAATTGTACAAATAGTATTATACTTATAATAATAATAATGTAGCCTAATCTTTGTCTGTAACTGTGCAGACATAGCGGGTTCAAACAGAATAAATAGACAAATGTCGACTTTATGAAGGAAGCTTGGAACTACTCGGTGCAGCCCTAGTTTAATTTGTAACTAAATATATCAGATAGCTGTCGTCAATTAAAATGGAAATACTCAAAGTAAAAGTATCTCTAAATTGTATTTAAGTACAGTACTTGAGTAAATGTACTAACTTGTCTCGCATCACTGGGGAACAAGACTAATGATTTCAACAGATGTGTCTTTAAATATCAGTTATGTCAACAAGAAGAGTCACAGTAAACATCCAGCAGTATTTCTCTCACACACACACACACACACACACACACACACACACTCACACACTAACTTTAGTTACTTTGCAGATTCACATTAAGATTAATAATACAAAATATAATAAACAAATAATATATCATGAATTATTCCTGGTTAAGATAAAAATGCTGGTTTTGTGCACAATGTGACGCGCTAGTGACAATTCGCTCCGACCAATCAGTGGTCAGCAGTGTTTCTACATCACCTTTTTGTTTTGTCTCAGCTCTCTTGGACTCGGCTGAGTACCAGGTACTATCCCGAGTAGAAAACCAAAAAATAGCGAGACGAGTAGAAATGGGTAATTTGATGCTAATACTATTTACTTAAATAAAATATCTGAATACTTTTTCTCCCACTGACCCTGACACTGAATCCTAAAGGAGCTGCTCAGCATGGTCGTTATTGCTACACCACTTCCTGTATGCTGGGGCAAAGTTTAGAATTGCACTCTGTGATTGGTCGATGACCTCATATTTAGTGGGACAGTTAAAGTGACAGACAGGTTAAACGACCAATCAGAGACGATGCATCAGGTGTGCTGACTGATACTCCTCCCCCACTGACATTGAGGGAGAAAGTTCAAAATCTGTGCGCTCACCTGGAGATCTCCTCTTTATCTGGCCCTCCTGTTACACACACACACACACACCGTGCAGAGGTTTTATACACACACGCTCACTTGGCTGTTGACGCCATGTCACAGACACAAAGAACACTCACTCAGAATCCTCTGGAGAAGACTTGGGGGCCATGGATGAAAAGCAGGCTGAGCCAACGCAGAGGCTGTGAGTACACACACACTGTCTGACACACGTTCCCACACACACTCATACACACACACACACACACACACACACACACACACACACACACACACACACACACACACACACACGTGGAAACTACATTGTTTGTTTCACTTCACTTTGACAACCTGAGACTTGTGCATTAACGGAGGTGTCAGACCGTCTTGAGAGCAGAGCCACAGTCAGTTTTGTGTTTTGGGCTCGAGAGGATGACTTCTGCAGAGCACAGCGTCCCTCGCTGCGAGAGACCGGAGGGCCGTTCACCCCAAAGGTTCACCATGAGCATGTTTATGCTCCTTTCTTTCTAACGTGACCATCTGCAGCACTTTCACATAATGAAATGCTCGTTTTGATGCTCTCGGTGCCAGATGATGGAACATGATGATGCTAAAGTTGTATTCACGATTAACTGAGTATTGAAACTTTGCACGAAAGGTGCTTTATGAATAAATAGTTTTAGGTTTAAACAGTGAGCTGTTTGTTTCCAGTCTTTGTGCTAAGCTAAGCTAGCCGGATGCTGGCTGTAACCTTATATTTAATAATCATGCAATTAAGCAGATTGTGTTGAATTATTCCTTTAAACTAAAAGAAATCCAAAGCTCTGAGACTCCTCCCGTCTGACTCAGGCGCTCACCACAACTTATAAGACTTCTAATTAAGTTTGTATGCAGCAGGTTCTCCCATGTCCCAAGCTTACGGTTTTCCACCAGGCTCCATCAATGTTTAACTTCTGCATAAGCCTCAGTGGAACTCAACATGTGTTTGTGTGTTTCAGCGTCGGTGCCCCAGTTCACCAACTCCCCCACCATGATAGTGATGGTGGGACTCCCGGCAAGAGGGAAAACCTACATCTCTAAGAAACTCACCAGATACCTGAACTGGATCGGAGTTACAACTAAAGGTAAAGGATGCTGCTTTGCATTATTTAGTAACTTGTATATTAAATTGTCTTAACACAAGTTGTTTTGGGATCAAGCCAAGAAAGTTCAAATTGTCTCTTAATTAAACATCTGGATTAACATCTGCATTTAGTTCATAATAAAGGATTTATTATTCTCACTTTAGATCTGGTAGCTGCAAAAAGCAGTTAACTGTTAATACGTGCATAATAAAGTATTTATTCATCTTAATAAAGCAAGAAACAAGCTTAGTAAAGGTCAAACAATGACATAATAGCTTTCATCACTGCCATGGAGAAGTGACGAACACGAAGGAGATTTGACTTTCATCACAACCTGATACAAAACCACCTGAGCTGGTGAACTGGAGCGAGAACGTAATCGCAGTAATATTTGAACTGGTAGAGCTGTTTAGTGAAATAAATGCATCTGTGTCTCTTTCTGCTTAAAATACTCAGATGGGGAAATTAGTTTGTTGTGTTTTGTGTGGGTCAGTGTGTGTGTATATATATATATATATATATATATATATATATATATATATATATATATATATATATATATATATATATATATATATATATATATATATATATATATATATATATATATATATATATATATATATATATATATATATATACACACACACGTCTGTGAGTAATATAAACCTCCTCAGCAGAGTTTCAAACTCACTTATCTGTTACTCAAACTGGACATCCCGGATCATATTTCACCTGTACCTGACGCAACACATCCTGCTCTGCACCAACACTATACTTAATTCAGAACAGTATTTTCACACATAATTAACAAATACTGCACCTCCTGCGATTTGGATATTGCACTTTTCCATACAGAGCTTGTCAGACATGAGTCATAAATACTCATAATAACAAGTAACTTCTATTTAGTAACATAATTAATGTATTTTTCAATACAATTATTTACCGGATATTCAACCTTCAGTTCATTATAATACATTTGTTCTTCCAAATATTTGACCCCTTTCTTTACATGTGTGATCTGATTCTCGTAGCTTGGGAGCCTCGTCACGCTGTGTGCTGGCTTAGTCGTGGTGTGGCGCGGCGCTCTGAGGTTTTCCTCAGTCCTCTTTGATTTTTATTTGCATCTAATTGATGTCAAAGTAAACTGTGATTTCCAGCCTTCAGCTGTGTCGTGGAAATGTATCATGCAAGTCTTCTTCTTATATTTTGTCTCTATAAAGTTGTTGGGCCTTCCAGTCACTAACCCTGTGTGTCCTCACAGCTGTCATACACATGTCTGATGTCCCTGTCTGCTGGTATCCGACAGACATTAAGGCGCCACTGTGACCATATGATCAGGCAATCAGCAGTCGTAATTAACATGTGTGACGTCTCTGGGCCTTTTGTTCCCATTCAGTAGACAGAAAAGCAGGTTATCTGTCCTTTCAGCTGAAATTGATTAGACATCTTCCTTTGTTTCACAGTGTTTAATGTCGGGCAGTACAGAAGAGACGCCACGCGCTCCTACAACAGCTTCGAGTTCTTCAGACCCGACAACGCAGAGGCCATGAAGATACGCAAGTATGAAGCTTCACCTTCAACAATGTGTGACTTCACGTCTCGGCTCCTCGCCATAAAAAACTATTAATTATGTATGAAAGTGTCAAGATCTTTCTGAAATATTGCATAATTCATGTTTTTTTCTATTCCTGTGCACAGGGCCTGTGCCATCGCTGCCCTGAAAGATGTGTGTGACTACTTCACCAGAGAGCAGGGGCAGGTGGTGGTGAGGGGAATCTTTAACGCTGTAATGCTTAAAGCGGCTATAATCAAAAACATGTTCCAATGGAATATCAAGAGCTTGAAGTATATTAACCGTGACATGAAATGTTCACGTTGTCTCGTGTCTGGTCACATTTGGACCTAACAAGCAGCTATACATCCTTTTTATTAATGAGTCAAAATAATCTCACTGATCTGGTTTGTCTCTTCAAGGTCTTCGATGCCACCAACACAACTCTGGAGCGCAGGGAGGTCATCCTCGGCTTCGCGAAGGAAAACGGTTACAAGGTTTGTTGTTGTTTTTTGTTCTGTTACAAATGAAAACCGGAAAAATGGAAAAACTCCAATTTCACTCTTTTTCCTTTCCACCTGACCAGGTTTTCTTTGTGGAGTCGATATGTGATGATCCAGAAATCATCGCTCAGAACATTAAAGTGAGTTTTAAAAAGATTAAAGGTTGTTCATATAACTACTCTTAGTCTTGACTTACTAAGCTCCCTTTAGGTAAACTCAGGTTTGGTTACAAATTCATTTAGATTTTTGAAAAGCAACGGGCGTCCTGTAAGCAGCACCTGTACGAACAGATTCATCCTTAAGTGGCACGTTGGAGGGGCTCAAGAAAAGTTTAGACCATGAATACAAAAATGTTCTTGCACGAGGCCTCAGATGGGGATGTGTAGTTTTATGTGTCGAGGATATTTATCGCTCACAACATTGTGGTATGAAACAGAGAGGAATCAATAAAACACAGATATAGTTGATAAATTATTATTTCGTTGCACAACAAACAACAATAATGGGAACCCTACTTTCTTCCAAGCACAACCATGTAGAGTCCCAACTGACAAAGAGAATCTAAACCTTGTATACATATCTGAGTCCTAAATGAACATACGAACCTTGTCATACATTAAGACACATGACATTGCCCCAGACTCATGGCGCAAAGGTTATCTATTCTAGATGTGACGGTCACTTCCTCATGACCATTGAGGGATCCCCTTAACTTCCTTAGGGCATGGATCTCGTGTCAAAACATATGCACATGTGGTATGGATCATACAAAGGGCCCCTTATTGTAAACTTAATGAGTAAGACATTGTTCATTATCGTAACAATGTCTCGCTCAATCTCTCTCTTAACAGCAAGTGAAGCTCAGCAGTCCTGACTACAAAGACTGTGACAAAGAGGAGGCTGTGGCCGACTTCCTGAAGAGGATCGAATGCTACAAGTTGAACTACATCCCACTGGATGACAACAAGGACAGGTGACTGCGTCTTACACTCTGAGAACACCGGACAGGCCTGCAGTGAAGTGCGCTTAGCCTCTTCCTTCTTCATCTACCGGCTCCCTGTGGCTGCTCATTACTTTACGCAATATTTTAAACTGATCTGCTGTCAAAAACAAATGTTTCCTTCCTCTTGTTGCTCTGTCCCTTTGCTGCTGTAACACTGCACTTGTCCCCTTAATGAAGGAATATCTTGTCTTTACGCAGGAGCTTATCTTACATCAAGATCTTCAACGTGGGCAGCAGGTACCTGGTGAACCGGGTCCAGGACCACATTCAGAGCAGGATCGTCTACTACCTCATGAACATCCACGTCACCCCGAGATCCATCTACCTGTCTCGCCACGGAGAGAGCGAACTCAACCTCGTGGGTCGCATCGGGGGAGACTCTGGGCTGTCGCCTCGCGGGGCAAAGGTTAGGAGCATTTTGTTTGTATTACATAATATTATATATATACATACATCCTGTCTTTATACTCATACCTCTCCTCTGTGTCTGTCAGTTTGCCTCTGCTCTGGGGGCGTACATGCGTGGGCAGAGTATCAGTGACCTGAAGGTTTGGACGAGCCACATGAAGAGGACCATCCAGACGGCCGAGGCTCTGGGAGTCCCGTATGAACAGTGGAAGGCCCTCAATGAGATAGACGCTGTGAGTGTGGAGAATAGAGTGATGCTGGAATGGTGTTTTTATTCGTAGTCCGACCCCTGAGGTTGGCGTCGCACTGGTTCCCTCAACAAAAAAGCCAGTGGCATGTTTCCTTTGTCAGTCAAAGTCAGAGGTCGGAATTACCCAGATACATTTTCCAGCCTCCGAGCGTTCCAGGTGCACGGCGGCAAACGTAAACAAAACACATGGCTGACCACGAGGGTTCAGTCAGTCAAAGTCTGTAAATGTTGTATATTTCCTTACTGCCTACCTAATAACACGACAATATCACATCAATGTACATGCAGAGCAGGTTTCACTTTATGATAATATGGATTATTATAATTCATTATAATTGAGTTGTTTGAATGCAGATTGACACGTAATAAAACACATGACTAATTCATATTTCTCTCTACAACAAGTGCTCTACTGTTCATAGTTTATGTAATTCCACAAATATTTATAAACTGTGTCCTGCTTGTTGACGTATGACGGAGTGAGAAAGAGAGTTGTGTGTTTATCTGTGTTTTGTGCCTCAGGGGGTTTGTGAGGACATGACATACGAGGAGATTCAAGAGAATTACCCAGAGGAGTTTGCACTGAGGGACCAAGACAAGTATCGCTACCGCTACCCTAAAGGCGAGGTGAGGAAGAAGAAGACAAGAAACGTTTTGTTAGGTTTTTAAACTCATATTCGACCTGCAGGAACAAACTGTGAAAGAGTTTTTATAATCAAAGCTCTCTCGTCTGACTTTGAGGTCGTGGTGAGAACTTGTTGTTATGATCATGACTGCGCTGCACAAACTAATGAAGCCCTCAGGTAATTATATGGACCAGTTAATAAACACAACAGGCTTCATCATCTCGGGAGACTTGCTTCAAACAAACCTGAAAACAAACTTTGTCCTACAAGATGAGTCGAAACATGTGACCACAGAATCTACAGGTTCATTTAGTTTTAATGAGCCACTTTGTACAGAAGTGAGTTGTTTAAAAGTAAACAAAGAGGGTGTAGTTACTGCACCTGCTAGCTTGACATCAACCTGTTAGCATTGTCATTGTGAGCATGTTAGCATGCTACCGTTAGCATTTAGCTCAACGCACACTAAGTACAGCTTAATCGTGTAGAAATATCTTCTTGTTGGGCTGTAACTAATGATTATTAGTCTATGAAACGTCCGACTAATAGTCCAAAACCCAAAGATATTCCATTTACAATGATGTAAAAGAGTTTGAAAATTCAGAACCAGCAAATGCATTTTTATTGATTATTGACTTAAATGATAACTAATTAATAAAGGTTACATAGCAGCAACTAAACCAAACATCGCACGTGCAAACATTAACTGATAAACAGCCAACAGAGTGGTCACAAAGCCTTTAACTCTGTTAACAACATGAAGACCTCAAACACACACATCTCAGAACATAAATTATAAGCAAACACACACGTCTCACTTTACATGTTGACAAGCAAAACACACAATCAGTAAAAACCTTCAGAATTCAAAATTCTTTCCTGTTTTTGCCGTTTACTTGTGTGGCTAGTTTAACATGTTCTGTGTTTACATGTGTGCACCAGTCGTACGAGGACCTCGTGCAGCGTCTGGAGCCGGTCATCATGGAGCTGGAGAGGCAGGAGAACGTTTTAGTCATCTGTCACCAGGCTGTTATGAGATGTCTGCTCGCCTTCTTCCTGGACAAGACTGCTCGTGAGAGAAACTTCATTCATTTACAATAACGCTGCTCAGGTCTCGGACTCCTTGAGGTTTACTAGAGTTCTAGTTTCTGCAGCATCTGTGAAGAAACAAAGGATTTTATAAGAATTACATTTCTTTAATGGAACAATGAGCAGTAGCATGCATGCATCCAGGGGTTCTTGCATTCACACACACACACACACACACACACACACACACACACACACACACACACACACACACACACACACACACACACACACACACACACACACACACACACACACACACACACAGGTACTTGACCTCCATGACAAATTTCAGCCTCTTAGGGTAAAACTGTGGATGCCAAAGGGTGGAGACTCATACAGAATAATCTCTCTCAATCACCACTGATGACTCACTACAAGTGTGTGGCGGTGTCTGTATCTGCAGAGACTCTGGACTCTGGCTGGATTTACTTATTGTTGTGTTCGGGACGTTTATGGACGTCAACCTCTATAAAAACATTGCGATGCGGCACGAGATCAAAAGCACTCATCCAAGAGGAAGCTACAGAAATGGTGGACTCAGTGCCTAAAGAAAATGCAAAGCGCAGCGTCTGTTTGATAAAAACTACAAGGACCAGCTGTTTTTTATGAAGTTATATATTTGTGTTTTTAAGGATTTACATCTTCGGTAAAAATCAATGGGCTTGAAGTCACACAGTATTCAGAGACAGACTTACACGTTGTTGGTTTTAGTCTTTTCATGGAACAAATACATTAATATCATATAAATAAACAAATACAACTGTGTGTGTGTGTGTGTGTGTGTGTGTGTGTGTGTGTGTGTGTGTGTGTGTGTGTGTGTGTGTGTGTGTGTGTGTGTGTGTGTGTGTGTGTGTGTGTGTGTGTGTGTGTGTGTGTGTGTGTGTGTGTGTGTGTGTGTGTGTGTGTGTGTGTGTGTCAGGTGAGCTGCCCTACCTGAAGTGTCCTCTCCACACGGTCCTGAAACTCACCCCCGTCGCCTACGGTCAGTCTCTCTGTCACACATCCACAGCTCCTCTTTTTGTGTCCTGTTGAGTTTTCACTTCTCTTAATCTCTCCTTATCACCACGACTCTCTCTCATGACCCCCCCCCCCCCTCTCTTTGATGCGTTTTGTCTTTGTCTCTCAGGTTGTAAAGTGGAGTTGGTGTTCCTCAACGTTGAAGCTGTCAACACACACAGAGACAAACCAGAGGTATTGTTATTCTTGTTTACAGACATGCAGAGGACGACAGGTTGTTTTCTGAGTGTTGACTAATGGAGGCATCACATTGTGTCATCCTGTGATGATCCAACATATTGTTGGGAGTGGTGCACTACATGTAATTCAACTATTAGTTAATCACATTTTGCATTAGCTTGTTGGTAGTTTTTACATAGTGAGTCAAGTAGTTTTGTTTTGTCATTTCTTTGTGTACTTAACTTCTGAAACTACAAAGAAGTGTGGCGCATTTAATAACTTCTGAACATTATCAAATATTGTAGTTTGAACTACTTTTTCTCTGCTTTATCTAACAACACCTCCCTCAGGTAGCTTTGATGTAGTAATCAGTAGCTTGCAAAGCTTTCAAAGTAGCTTCCCCAACACTGTTAAGACAGAAGTTCTCATTGCACAGGAGTAACAACTACACAGTAAATATATAAATATCAACACTAGAAAGATCTTTAGAATATATATCAAACACTCCTCGTCTGCTTGTCTGGTTCTCAGAACGTGGACGTGGACAGAGAGCCGGCGGAGGCGTTAGAGACGGTCCCCGACCACATCTAGAGGACGCAACAGGAAGCTGGTTTCATTTCCATCCACCCTCATGGAAAGTGGCCTTTTTTAAATGTTTAATAAGTTATCAAAGTGTTGATTGTTGTGGTCATTGTTGTGAAATGGAAAATCATTGTGATATATGAATATGAGACGTTTCTCCTATGGTAGCCTATTTCCATTGTAAATGCACTTTATAATGCAGGGCTCAGGCCAATGTCTGTCATGTGAAGAAGAGGCTTCCTTTACTGTGAACTCTGCTGAACCCTGGACACACGAGCAGTATCACTGTTCGGATATTCTTGAACAAGCATGTGTTTGTCTCCTTTCTTCTCTTCATCCCATCCTTGTCTTCTTCCCTTCTTGTACTATTGCATCAACCAGCGTTAAGTCATCCAGTCGGGTCTTAACTTGAGCTGTATGTTGATCTGAGCCACTTTGCATCATGTTATCTTGTCTCCACAGTCACAGAGGTGCATCATATGAGAATCCAAACGCAGC
Source organism: Cottoperca gobio (assembly GCF_900634415.1). Classification (NCBI taxonomy): domain Eukaryota; kingdom Metazoa; phylum Chordata; class Actinopteri; order Perciformes; family Bovichtidae; genus Cottoperca; species Cottoperca gobio. Next base: position 1,546,683 of record NC_041361.1, read on the forward strand.
AGTTTGTTTTGTTTAACTAGCAGTCACAGCGGTGCAAAGTTTGCACAGTTGATTGGGTAACAATGCAGAATGAGACTTTAGGGAAGAGTTCAACATTTTGAGGAATACACTTCTTGCCAAGCGTCGTATGAGGATCAATACCACTGTCATGTCTGCACGCTAAATATGAAGCTACAGCGAGCAGATGGTTCGCTTAGCTTAGCACAAAGACTGGAAACAGGAGGAAACGGCTAGCATGGTTCTGTGCAACGGTAAAACAACTCTTCCTGTACCACTAAAGTTCAATAATTAGCACGTTATGTCTGCTTAGTTTACTTCCTGAAATTAGGCAACTCCATGGTGACGAGAAGACTCAAACAAAGTGTTGAATTGTAGTTTACGTTCAGTGTTTCTCACCAAAACACATGCTGTTCTTTACAAATCAAACTTGTTTATATAACAAATCACACGTTTGCCTCAAAGGGTTTTACAATCTGTACAGTAGACGACACCCTCTGTCTGACCCGACCGAGGAGGGATCCCCCTCCCTAGACGGACTGACGTGCAATAGATGTCGTGTGTACAGAATAACCAACGTGATAAAATACAGAGTAGACAATCAGGAAGTCAAGCAGCTTCCAGGTGTCACCAAACATCTACGTAGAGCCACACGATCTCTGCTACACAAACACAGAAAGAAGAATTAAACAAACATGTGGAAAGAGGCCATTCTTTTAGTTATATCTGTCCGTCGTTTACGTCTATGTTAACTGCTTCATCGACTTTGTTGCACATTATTGTGTCTCTTAGTGCCACCGATTGTCAATTAGCCGGCTGAGGAATAGTGCAGCACACAGCCCTCTGTAAAAGCACAACTTTAGTTTTTACACATGTCAACAAATGACATTGAATGTGTTAATCAGTGAGCTCTAGAGGAGCTGGGAGGTGGACCGAGCCGGGCCAGGGGTTTCAATTGTTTCCATGTTTTCATTTGTGCTAAGCTAAGCTAATGGTGCGTTCCATTTGTACTGGGAAGTCGGGAATCAGAGCTCGGAATGACGTCACACCCGAGTTGTTCCAGTAAAACAAGTTCTTGCCAGGTTAGCTCTGTTAGCTCTGTTAGCTCTGTTAGCTCTGTTAGCTCTGTTAGCTCTGTTAGCTCTTAGCATTACCCGTTAATAAGAAACCCGTTACAACAACACTGTTAAGCGCTGATAGAGGACAGGACTGTGTGTGCAGCTGATTTTAATGAGGCATTAATAAGAAAGCGCTAATAAACTAATATTACTTCAGCGTTCACCCTGTTGGTGTGAGAAGACTTCAGGGAAGTTCTCTCCACTTTCCGATCAAAGGTCGCTCCATTTGAAATGTCCGGAAATTCCGACTTCCCAGAACCAAAGCAGCACCTGCTGACCCGAGCCTCATGCTGAGCGTACAGACACGAGTGACGTCAATCTCACTCTCGTCTCACTCTCGTCTCACTCTCGTCTCACTCTCATCTCACTCTACGTCCAAACTATTACTGGCTTGTATGTCGGAGTCTTTACGGAGCAGGTCTCTACATCCACAAGAGCTACATCATGAGTATCCAAATCACACTGCTAATTGTTTTTTGGGTGGATGTGGTTTCGTTACTTGTCACATAAGAAGAGAAAGAAGTTATCACCGTGCAAACCACACACCCCCACAAGCCTTTAAAGGGGACATTTGGCACTTTACTGCCCAAATACCATGATGTGCCTCACGAGTCAAATAAACATGATTATTCTATGCACCCTCACACACACACACACACACACACACACACACTGGAGACAGAGGTACAGTGTGTGCTGACGTATATTTTTAATCAGTCATTTAATTAAGATACGTGAGGAGATCTGGTGCAATGTGTTAAGTGTTTTTAAAATGTTTACTTGGACCTTAGGTGAAGATCTGCGACGCCTGTATCACAAAGCTCTTCAGGTTCACCGGCTTCACTGAGCTGAATACGATGAGTCATCAAGCAACTCACAGGACAACTCTTAATTACATGTCAAATAAACAGAACCAGGAGTGGAGCACAAGGGACTGTGGTTATTATAAAGTGATAGTTTTAGATTTCTTAATTACGTGAAACTAATTGTTTTTATAGAGCATCTTTCAGACTAGAGATGAAGCTCAAATTAAAATTGAACGAGGGCAATTCGACTATAAAATAAGACAATAAAAAGACAGATGTTAAACTGTATAAAGTCGAGTTTAAACGTCATCGACAACAGGATTTAAATAAACGTTTGAAATGCTGCAATAAAAGTCTTATGTATTTAGTGTGGACTATCCCTCAGCAGTGATTCTGATTCGTTGCACTTTATTTTAAACTCAGTATTTGAATGACTTCTTTCTTTAAGGATCTGATCAGTGACTAGTTTGTGATTTGATGGTCTAAGTTGCAGATTAGCTGTAAACATGTCCTGAACTTCATGATACCATTGTGAGTGTAACCCAAAGACAGCCGACGAACACTGAACTTGGTGATACGGGCCTCCTGGTTTGTGCTTCTTCCTTTGCGTCACCTGAGGGAGCAATAGAAAATACAATCTTCTCAGGGGACCGTTACCTCTTATTTTAAAGGGATGCACATGACCCTGTAAATAAATGCATGTACTTCTTTCCACACAATGTGAAGTGTCTTAGTCAGAAAACTAGAAAATATCATCCCTTTAAAAACACCTTCAAATCTGTAAACGTGTGCTTTTAACTGCATCTACAGGTCACAGCTTTGTCAAACTGCTCCTGTCTCGTCTATTTGTGCAAATCAAATTGCATTTGTGCCTGCGTGTCCTGAGCTCTGATATGTAGCGACTGGGATGTGCAGCAGGTAATGGTCTTGTCTAACAGCAACGAGCGTGTGTGAGAGGAATGAATGAAAAGATAAATGCAATCATTGATCAACTATAAAAGATTTTATTTTCTGAACGTGAACAAATACCTTTTAAAGTACAGGCAATAAAAAGGAAAATGGATACCTGACTTATTGTGTGATATTGGATGTAATTAACCTATTTAAAGAGACATCAAGAATTAAAAAGGTAAAGTATGAACATACAAATATGTAAAATGTGACGAGGATTTGAAATGATTGAGTTTAAACAATGTAAAATGTTTTCTGTCTTCACTTTGCTCACAAACGCATTAAAAAAAGAAAGAAGATGTGGCACTGATGCAGCATCAACGCCCACAATAAATTAAATGAAAAAGTAATACTAGAAGAGTTATCTCTGGCTGCTGGTGCTGGCCTGCGTGGAGTTGGACATGGCGTGGGCTTCTCGGTACTGCTGGGTCCAGCTCTCAGGGTCCTGTTCATGAAGCTGAGAGCAAACACCAGATCTTCATTACGCACAAAGTCACAGTTACAGACGGATATTCTCCGTCACCACACGTCAACACACAGATACTTACTTGACCCATGAACTCGAGGATTTTGGTTTTTGACACTTCCACTTCAGCACGTTGACCCCAACGAAACTCATGCTCTATTGGCTCCGTGTGAGGGATCCGCCCATACTCCAGGTACCTACACACACACACACACACACACACACACACACACACACAATCATATCACATGAACTTCAACACAATACCAAGTATAGAAACACAGCATTAGATAAAATACAGATTGTTAGGAGAGTGATGCCACAGCCACTCTGCTGTAGTGGTCTGGTTTGATTCACCCGTCTGTTGCTCTGTGGTGTGGTATAAACCAGAGTCTATGGTCTGACAGACACTGGCTCTGATCACACCAATGCACAGGTTAATACAGTGATCCCTGCAGGGGGCTTGAACCTGTGACCTTCTGATCACAGAGCTAATGGATTAGTTGTCTGAGCCATCACCTGTCTGACTCAGAGTGGCCATTCCTTCAGAAGGTGCACAGGTAACAGATTACTTATCGGAGCAAAGAAAGTTAACTTGCACTCAAGAAACAAGTTTACTCAGAGAAGCTGTTACTTAAGCTACACGAGAACATGTTTACTGACCTGGTTACTGTAAATCTGCATAAAAGCAGCAGCTCAGCACCCAGACCTGACCTGATTTATTTGAACTGTATCACTAGAAGAAAGTGTGTGTGTGTGTGTGTGTGTGTGTGTGTGTGTGTGTGTGTGTGTGTGTGTGTGTGTGTGTGTGTGTGTGTGTGTGTGTGTGTGTGTGTTGAAGCGTGCAGTGAGAGGACAAACCTCCTGTTTTCTAGAAACCTGGATTTCTTTGCAAGACTTTTCCCGTAGAAAGACAGTTTCTTGGCCGTAATCAAGTTTCTAAATCATCTTTTCGATTAGGCAATGAAGCGATTAATCTATCGACAGGAAAATAATCTATTATTCAGAATTAATTGACATTCAATACATGGAATAAATTTAAAGTAAATGTACATACGTCGACTCAAAGTATTAGCAGCTTCCCTGTGTAACCTGGTTCCTTGTAAACATACAGGATGCAAGTGAAGGCCTTCTTCATGCCAACTCAACTGACGAGACGTTGATTCTAACCTTTGACGCACAAACTCGTCTGTCACCACCTTCTTCACGTCACCAAACTCTTCGTGTTTCTCTCTGGAGAGGGTCACAATAACAGAATGAATAAAAACAAAAAGACTGGATTCAAAGTCATTAATAACACAGAGTAATGCAGCACACACACACACACACACACACACACACACACACACACACACACACATGTGTACAGATGTGTTACACACACATCTCGTCTTACCCGGCGTCAACTCGGAGTTTCCTGAGCGTGTTCCAGATGAGGTCTGTAGCACAGAACGTGCAGATACACATTATTATGACAAAATGAAAACAAGCGAATGGATTAATAAGAGCATGTGATGGATGCCTCCTCGGAGAGACTCACTTTCTCTGACGACGCCTCCTTTCATGAAAATAACACTCAGGATCACAAACAGCAGACCCATCTTTGGATTGGCGGGGCTACTGCGCACAAAACAAAAACAAATATGTTAAAACTGTTTCTATGAATAGTGACAGGACTGCAATAGTGTCACTAACAGGATCACTCACTTGACTGGAGAGGCTCCTTGAACTGTCTCCAACTTATTGATGAGTATGTACATGTGATTCTTGGCGTCTATTTCAACCATTTTAAGGCCAAATACCTGTTTCAGGTAAAATAGCAACATTGTGACATTTTGTTCAGTTTTAATGTGATATTTTCTTTAATACGACGTTTAGCTAATTCCTTTCAGACTGAACAGACCTGGTCAAAAGTACGTGCTGCTCTCTTCATGATCTCAGGGTAGATGTTTCTGTACTCCTTCACCACGTGTTTCACAAGGTCTGCAAAGACAAAGCAGACATATAGTGCGCGCGCTGGTTTTGGGGGGAGAAGGCGGATCGTTAGGAGTTGGCTGCGATCTGCAAGACGTCTCCTCAACACGCTTAGAGGCTTAGAGGCCTTAACCATCAAAAATGTTGGTTTTAGACACATCCACCAATGGCCAATGTAAAAGTGCAGACCCATGTCACAGTGTGACGGGTGATACAACGTGTGTACCTGCTCGCCGTACAGGAATCTTCTTTTGGTCCCTCACCAAGAAAAACTGCACCACCTCAGCTGTCTGCAGGACAGACAAACATGGTGGGTGAATACATCATTATGAAGAGGAAGAGGAACTTTAGTTTTGTAATTATTTAAAATAACTTTTCTGTGCGCCTCTTACCTTTTGGTCTACCTGTGCAGGTGTGAACTTCTCCAGCCCTTTCTGTACCTGCGACGTACTCGGCTGAGTGAAGGTCGAGTCATCTTCTTCTTCCAGAGGCACCGAGCTGCTCGGTTGTCTCTACATGCAAACAACTTCAGTTGAAACCATTGTCTAATACAACACTATGGTTATAATCATTAACAGACGGTATGACACTCAGACCACCTGAATTAACTGTTGGCTGGAAAATATATTTGTTACTAATAATAATTCAATCATTCTTTCCCCCACTCCACACAAAAACGTGTTCTGCTTCTTGTGCAAACTACTTTATATTCTTATCTCTATCTTTATTGTTTGGGCTGGGAGGGATGTTGTACGACATTTCTGTGCACGGGAGGGAAGAGTGTATGTGTGTGTTTTAAATGCAAGATACAATATTATATATTTGCTCTTACTTGTTTTTTGGTATGTTTGTTATACTGTGAATGCGGAAAATGAAACAAAATTGTCCAAAGACGATTTTAAGTGTTATAAAACATGTCTGGACTGGATCGTTAAGAAACAATCAACAGATGAATCAATAATGGGAATAATCTTTAGATGCAGCTGTGAACCTTTTCATTTAAAGCTTTATATAAGTGTTGCAAAGCGGTTGCATTAAGATGGGCACAGCCGGTTATTAAATTGTTTCTACACCTGTACATAATGTTTTATTCTGACTGGGCTGTAAGTGAGCATCATTAAACAGGTGAGCATGTTGGGTCCGTGTAAACTTACCTTGCTCTGAGAGGAGCTCTGTGTGTTGGACAGCCTCTTTCTCTGCGTCATGGCGACACACTGCCTGATACACAAAATAAAACCACGGTCAGTGTGCTTTAAGTGGCTATAAACAAACAAGTCACACAGATTAAAAGAGTTTAACAGGGTCAGCGGACACGGAAGTGACAAACATTAACGCTGAAGTAACGTTAGCTAGGGTACCCTGAGAGCTAACTAGCTGTTTTAAAGCTAAAATCTAACTTAAATAACGTTCAACATTCATCTCTCAGTCTCCGCAGACTGTAGTGGCAGCTGAAAGAGTGTTAAGCAATCGGCACAGTCGAAATGTTTACTTACTTTGTTTAAATGCAAACTTTTGGTTTAGAAACGACTGAGTTTCTAAACCAAACTGTCAAACTCCCGCTGCTGCGGTTTTCAGGCGCCCGCTGATGACGTAGAATGCGCGCGCCGGATGTTTGTTTTTTTCTCTCTCTTTACAAAACCAAGCTCACGTGATAGCGACCATCTTCAGGAATATGTAGAAATAAACTAATACAGAATTAAAAAGGAGTGAAATCAATTTATTCTGTGAAAATACAATAAAACTTATTTATTTAGATTCTTTCCTGGTCATATCTTCACAATAGAGTTATGAAAGTGTTTAAATAACACTAAATCATTCAATCAAACATCAGACGTAATATAGTAGCTAAAGCTGTCAGATAAATGCAGTGGAGTAAAAAGTACAATATTTACCTCTGAGATGTAGTGAAGTAGAAGTTGCATAAAAGGGAAATACTCATGTAAAGTTCAAGTACCTCGAGTTTGTACAACAAAAGTACGACACTTGAGTAAATGTATTTCTATCTGTAATTACTGTGGAACTTTGTTTATGTGTCTGACTGTTGAATCCAAAGGGCAGCATGGATTCAAGTATGCAAACTTACTCAATTATTGTCCTTAAGTTCAAACTCAAAGTGCTTTTTCTTTTTAAAAGCTTTTGACTTTTTGGAGTTTCTCACAGGGCGTCGATCTTATAGAATATGATGCATTGCTATCGAATAAACTACCGAATAGTATATAAAGCAGTTCAAATTAACACAAAATGCAGCAGTAAAATGCATCATACACATTAATGCAGCCGTAATATAAATCTAAAAACATCAAATACAATAGTAACACTGACAGGGAACATTTTACTGCACAATACTTACATACTTATAAAGTCATTTGTCATATTTTATGATATGTTTTGTATATATACAACAATCAAGGATCTGAATACTACTTCCAGCACTGGTACTTACTCACTTCCCACTTCGCGTTGTGCAGCACACTGAGCTTGCTTTGCTCACTGCTTGGTAACAGTGGCTGCAGGTATTCTCTATCCTCAGGTGGGACCACCTGTATGCACGCTGTATCCGGTTCCACCGCTAGAGGTCGCTGTTACTCTGCTCGAGCGCTGTATCCTCTGGAGATTATAGTCACTATAAAACTCAAGTAAACTAACATATGATGGCTGTAGTACTTGTATAAATAGCACGTGTTTACAGTAAGAGTAGCTCTTAGTCCTTCCTGGAGGCAAAGTCCAGCAGCCTCGTACTTTACGTGGCAGCAGACAGACAGTTATAGAAGCAGGCAGACAGGCTGTGTGTCTCACCACTCCCACACACACACACACACACACACACACACACTCAGAGAGACAGACGGTGTGTGCAGACTCTGTTCGGTGTGTAGCGGACCCTGGCCCGGCTGTGTGGTTTGGCCATGCGGGGGAGACGATGGGGGAAGAGGCAAGAGTTTCTCCGCTCAAGAACTTCGTGGCTGGGGGGGTCGCCGGAGCCTGTCTGCTGCTGGCCGGACACCCTCTGGACACCATCAAGGTGACTGACAACATGTTGCTCAGGCTATATATAAATACTGCGAGAGCATTTGTGTTTTAACATAAGTTTATTTACATATTAGAGAGGACAGATTACTTATGTTGTCCTTATTGCTGCTTCTTGTAGTTTTTATTCTGCAGCGTGTTTGTTTTAAAAGGGATTAAAGTCAGGGATCAGGTGAAGGTGTTGAAGGGATTATTGACAAATCATCTTAAAATCTTATTTTCTATTATCCATTATTTTGTCCAGAAGAAGTGATGTGTTCAAAAGTCTTGTTTGGTCTGACAAACTGTAGAAAACAATCCAAAGATATTCAGGTTAATGTTAGAATAATGTAAGATGTTAGAATAATCAGAATTATGATTATTAAATCATGGTTTTCACATACAAGGAAGTTGCTTTGGTGTATTGGTGTATACATAAACTCTGTGCAGGTTTAGCAGTGGTAGTATTGTGCAGAAATGTACAAAATCATCAGATTTAAGAAGAATATGTCAAATGTAAATGTCTGCTTTGTTTTAGTAGAAGTCTGAAGGTCTTGAGGTCGTTGCTCCTGTTTTATGGAGCGAGACTAGAATGGTGATAAATACCTGTAATATACGTATTATAAACGTAAAACGTATTATATTATTTATAATCAACATAATTTGGTGGGTTGTTTATGAAGGACGCTGTCAGGCACCAGTATAATAACTATTATTATTATTATAACTATTATTATTTGTATTCAGATTGTTATCTATATTAATTGATCTACTAATTAGTTTCTCATTTAACGGTTTAATCATTTATACCAGTTATAAATCTATATTCAAAAATGACTTAAACAGCCGATGAACTTTCTTTTCCTGACCCTTAATAATAATTAATTATCTCAGCTTTAATAATAAGTGAATACTGGCAGTTTTTAAACAAAATATTTCTTAATTTTTCTTTTTTAACAAGAAATGTAGAATAAGAAAAAATACATGAAAAACTACGGCGACAAAAAACAAACAAAAGATGAAAAATCACGTTTAAAAAAATAAAAATAAAATAAACATCTTAAAGAAAACAGCAGCATGAAACAGACACAGTTATCTTCACACACAGTCCATTCACCAGATCCCTCATGAGCCAGTATTACAATCATTACATTAAAAATGGTAACTTATTCAGTCGAGGGGTTTTTATGACACCTTTCTATTCATAGCTGAACTGTCCATGTCATTCGAGGTCATCGACGCTACACGGGCAGCGTGCGTACCTTGAGAAGGCCTCCAGGACTCAATCCTGCGGCAGATCCATCAGTGTTTTATCAGCCATGCTAGTCGGTCTTTGGTTCAGAGCAAGTATTCGATGTTCCCGTCAGGATGAAGTATAATAACTTTTCATCTTGCACCATCATGAGGTCAACAGTTTAATTTACCTGCAGAACTAATGACACCTGCAGCACTGCACTCTGTGCTTCATGTTACTTTATGTTGTGATGTTAGTACGTTGTATGCTACGCTAACGGGATCAAATAAGATGGTGAGCATCAGGCTGAAGAGCAGAAGAGGCTCACATTACATTCTGTTACGCAATCTGTTGATTGTGTGTCTCAGTGATGTGTTGTCAAACATCACATTTCAAATCATGGTCATGCTTTACAGGTTCTGCTGAACGTCCCAGGAATAGTTATAGTTTTAGATATAGATATAGATAGAATAGTTATAGTTATAGTTATAGATATAGATATAATAGTTATAGTTATAGTTATAGATATAGATATAGATAGAATAGTTATAGTTATAGTTATAGTTATAGTTATAGATATAGATATAATAGTTATAGTTATAGTTATAGATATAGATAGAATAGTTATAGTTATAGTTATAGATATAGATATAATAGTTATAGTTATAGTTATAGATATAGATATAATAGTTATAGTTATAGTTATAGATATAGATATAATAGTTATAGTTATAGTTATAGATATAGATATAGATAGAATAGTTATAGTTATAGATATAGATATAATAGTTATAGTTATAGTTATAGATATAGATATAGATAGAATAGTTATAGTTATAGATATAGATATAATAGTTATAGTTATAGTTATAGATATAGATATAGATAGAATAGTTATAGTTATAGTTATAGTTATAGATATAGATATAATAGTTATAGTTATAGTTATAGATATAGATATAGATAGAATAGTTATAGTTATAGATATAGATAGAATAGTTATAGTTATAGTTATAGATATAGATATAATAGTTATAGTTATAGTTATAGATATAGATATAATAGTTATAGTTATAGTTATAGATATAGATATAATAGTTATAGTTATAGTTATAGATATAGATATAGATATAATAGTTATAGTTATAGTTATAGATATAGATATAGATAGAATAGTTATAGTTATAGATATAGATATAATAGTTATAGTTATAGTTATAGATATAGATATAATAGTTATAGTTATAGTTATAGATATAGATATAGATATAGATAGAATAGTTATAGTTATAGATATAGATATAGATATAGATAGAATAGTTATAGTTATAGATATAGATATAATAGTTATAGTTATAGTTATAGATATAGATATAGATATAGATAGAATAGTTATAGTTATAGATATAGATAGAATAGTTATAGTTATAGTTATAGATATAGATATAATAGTTATAGTTATAGTTATAGATATAGATAGAATAGTTATAGTTATAGTTATAGATATAGATATAGATATAGATATAATAGTTATAGTTATAGATATAGATATAGATAGAATAGTTATAGTTATAGATATAGATATAATAGTTATAGTTATAGTTATAGATATAGATATAGATAGAATAGTTATAGATAGAACTTTGTAAATTTGCACCAATCTGGGAAAATAGAGACACGTGTTTAATCTCCCATTAATTGTAATGTTGTGCGGTTATGTAAATAAATGACTATTAGTCAATAGGCCCATCTTCATCAGACTTATTAAACTCTCATATTAATATGAATATTGGGTGATTAGAGCTTAATGTGCAGGTAGTACATTTCCATTGAAAGAATATTTATTGGGCTCATTTCCCTCAATGATTACATTACAAAGTCCTTTGCAGTAAGTATTTTGTAAGTGATTGAGTGTTAACTGCATTACTTTAGGATGTGTGGTACGTGTGTCTGATGTCTCTTCATACATGGCGTGCAGTCTGATGTCTTGTCATACATGGCGTGCAGTCATCACATGAGGACCTTGTGTGACGCGAATGATCGTGTGTTTAAAGAGTAAAGCAGGTTGTATCCGACTCACTGTAACTGTCACAACACCCTGTTTAGTTTTTTATCAGTGACACTGAGCAGCAGACAGGGTGTTACCCTTATCTCATGTCTCGACAATCCTCCCCTCCCCTGTGTGTGTGTGTGTGTGTGTGTGTGTGTGTGTGTGTGTGTGTGTGTGTGTGTGTGTGTGTGTGTGTGTGTGTGTGTGTGTGTCATCTTTCTAATTAAATTCTGTTCTCCAGGTGAGGCTACAGACGCAGCCCAAAGCCCCCAGCGCTCAGTATGTGCTCTACACAGGAGCGTATGACTGCTTCCGCAAGACCGTATCCAAAGAGGTAAACACACACACACACACACACACACACACACACACACACACACACACACACACACACACACACAGGGGAGGCTTGTCGACACACAAACTCCTCATTACAGTTCACAGTTAGTGAGTTCATCGGTTGATGGAAAGAGCATTCTCACAATGTTGTTGCACAGAATTGATGAATTGATGTGTGTCCATGTGTGTGTGTGTGTGTGTGTGTGTGTGTCCATGTGTGTGTGTGTGTGTGTGTGTGTGTGTGTGTGTGCATGCATGCAGGGTGTCCTCGGCCTCTATAAAGGTATGGGGGCTCCCCTGGCAGGCGTGGCTCCGATGATGGCCATCAGTTTCTTTGGGTTCGGTCTGGGTAAACAGCTCCAGCAGACAGACCCTAACAAACCCCTAACGTAAGTACAACCCACACACACACACACACACACACACACACACCATAATTGTTTCTTTTACAATGTGTTTGTAATACTTGGATTACGAGCTCTATATATAACCATTTCTCTGTTGCCCTCCACTCTACTATCATTTGCCTATTTGAAGACGCCCCCCCCCCCCCATGTTCCTCATGTTACTCCTCAATCTATATACAGAATGTTACAATGTCACTCATGCTGGACTCCACCGGTCGCCTCTATTTCACCTCAGAAGGAATTCTAGTCCTTGTGTTTCCTAGAACTACATTCACTGTAACCATTCACTGTACCCCCCCCTCCCCCCAGCCCCCCTCCCTCACTGGCAGCAACATGTACATATGTTTTCTGTTAGGCTTTTGAGAAGAACATACACAAATAACTACGTCTGAGAGCCATCGCTGATAAAATATAATAAGATACGATCAGGGGAGGGCTGTAATATTTCCACGCTTCCCCGGCTCGTAATGTATTTGTTTTTACCTCCAATGGCCGTGTGGTAAAGAACAGAGTGTAACATACACGAGAAGGTGTCTGCACTCATGCTCTTTGATGTTTATGGTGAAAGTCCTCTGAATTATAATAAAGTTCTCGGTGAGATGTTCAACAAAGTTACGTCTTTGACACTTTATTGTGAGATCTCAGAGGCACAAGTCATACAGAGTACAGCGGAGTCTGCAGGAGAGAAAACATATATCTTATATCCAACATGAGGTGACCTCGCAAAGCCGTCGGGACCTCTGTCCTGAGCAAGATGTTCTTTTGGTCTCACAACAAGATATCAGTTGGATACACAAAAAACGTTCACAGCAGACTGCAGGCGTGGGCATCATCAGCATCATCGTCACTGTGAGCATGTTAGCATGCTGACGTTAGCATGTAGCCTCACTGTAGAATATAATAATGATTTATTATATATATATATATATATATATATATATATATATATATATATAAGTTGGAGCCCAGATGATCTATAACGTGAAAGTGATTCATTTCTCTTTCCTTCAGGCACACTCAGATATTCCTGTCTGGCTGTCTGGGCGGAGTCTTCACGACTGTGATTGTGACTCCAGGAGAGAGGATCAAATGTTTACTGCAGGTAAGGTGTTCATTGTGGATTCATCTGCAATTCATTTGATCTTCCTCGTTGTTTGGTTTCTTCAGAAAGTTAAGGAAGTAGTAACAAATGCCGTCACATTTACCCAGAGCAAACGTATAAAGCGTCGTCCACTCTCTAAATACTTTCTTTAAATTGAACATGAATCTGAGTATTTAAATGTTTCCAGGTGCAGGCTAGCGGTGGGAAGTCGAGGTATGCGGGTCCACTTGACTGTGCAGTCCGGCTCTATAAGGCGCAGGGGATCCGCAGTGTCTACAAAGGCACGGTGCTAACGCTCATCAGAGGTAAACTTCACTGTGTGTTCAGAGCTTTAACTTAGTAAAAGCAGTAAAACTGTAGAAACACTCATCATCCATCTCACAGCGGGAGACGATAACGCCGTTTATGTGTCTGAATGTTGAATCCAAAGGTCAGCGTGGATGTACAGCCTCACATGTTCTCTGTCTCTCTCAGACGTGCCTTCTAATGGTCTCTACTTCCTGACATATGAATACCTCAAAAACGTCCTGACACCTGAGGGTCAAAGGTGAGCAGGGGAGAAAGTTGTACAAAGTACGAGGATCTTCTTCCAAGTCCTGTAAAAACCTCATATTTGAATGTGTCTTTATGTGTTAGCGTTTCTCAGCTCAGCACTCCCAAGATCCTCCTGGCCGGTGGCATCGCCGGGATTTTAAACTGGACGATCGCTCTTCCTCCAGATGTCCTCAAATCCAACTTCCAGACAGGTAAGAGACAAAGTGAAGCTCTACACGGAGCTCTGTATAAGACCCGGGTGCATCCCAAGTCTCTTTCCCTCACGTCTCTTCCTGCACGGAGAGACACAAGGAAACCACGCGAGGAGAGAGGAAACAAGGAAATGTGGTTTTAGAGAAATGAGACGTCCTTTCCCCTCAAGTGACGTCTGTTTCTGAAGTCGGCGATCACAGCTGATCAGCTCTCGGCTTTAACATCTGCAGAGACTTTTGATGGAGTTTGTGTCTGCACACATGTGCACTGTGCTAATATCAGAGATCGCTCCTCGCTCCTCGCTCCTCGCTCCTCGCTCCTCGCTCCTCGGAGAAGAAATCAGAGCTTTGGGTCTTCAGATGGAGCAGATATCATATAATCAGATATCTATCCTTTAACTGTGTGTGTGTGTGTGTGTGTGTGTGTGTGTGTGTGTGTGTGTGTGTGTGTGGTGTGTGTGTGTGTGTGTGTGGTGTGTGTGTGTGTGTGTGTGGGGATGTGTGTGTGTGTGTGTGTGTGTGTGTGTGTGTGTGTGTGTGTGTGTGTGTGTGTGTGTGTGTGTGTGTGTGTGTGTGTGTGTGTGTGTGTGTGTGTGTGTGGTGTGTGTGTGTGTGTGGTGTGTGTGTGTGTGTGTGTGTGTGTGTGTGTGTGTGTGTGTGTGTGTGTGTGTGTGTGTGTGTGTGTGTGTGTGTGTGTGTGGTGTGTGTGTGTGGTGTGTGTGTGTGTGTGTGTGTGTGTGTGATGTGTGTGTGTGTGGGGATGTGTGTGTGTGTGTGTGTGTGGTGTGTGTGTGTGTGTGTGTGTGTGTGTGTGTGTGGTGTGTGTGTGTGTGTGGTGTGGTGTGTGTGGTGTGGTGTGGTGTGGTGTGTGTGTGTGTGTGTGTGTGTGTGTGTGTGTGTGTGTGTGTGTGTGTGTGTGTGTGTGTGTGCAGCTCCAGATGGGAAGTACAGAGGTTTGCTGGACGTCCTGAGAACGCTGCTCCGAGAGGAAGGACCTAGATCCCTCTACAAAGGCTTCAATGCCGTCTTTCTACGAGCCTTTCCTGCCAACGCGGTAAATCTTCTCGTCCTTTGATATTTCTAAATACTATACTTCCTGATAACAGCATCGTCTGCCTGTTAGTTTATTAAAGTTAGTTATATCAGGGACCTTGTACCGTTTGTGGTCCCTCCCCTGCCTGATCTCTTCCCTCCTCCCCCAGGCCTGTTTCTTGGGCTTTGAAATGGCATTAAAGGGATTGAACACGCTCGCGCCCAGCTGGTGAAGAATTCAGTTTGTTGTGAAGAGGCCACCAGTCTGCACCAGCGTCTCGTGGAAACAAAGTCACATTTTATGACGTTGAAATGTGATGAATTATTGTTTTTCTTAAACGTAATTTAACATTTTATTTGACAAAATATTTTTCTTGATTGTTATTCTTCGTAATGAAGATTTTACGCTCACTTCTTGTGAGCAATGGTACAACATAAACGCACACTTATGAATGTATTATTTTGAGACAAAGCGTAATTATGCCTTTTCTCACTTTTCAAGTTTGTTTTTATGTTTTTAATTTATAAACTCTGCCAGAAGAAGGCTCGGGGAGTTTTGTAATCTTTGTGATTCAAGTGTTATAAATTATAATAAAGTGTTTTGGAATTTGCCATACAAATAGTGTGAGTGTCCGCTGCCCTACACAACATGTCTGAACACTGTACTATAGCTGGCATTACTCAGACGGGCAGATGCAATGCCATTAATGTGAGTGCAGACTTTGGAAAGTCAGGAGCAGTAAAACATGATGTCAGTGGTTCCCAACCTTTGTTGTCTGACACACCCCCCCCTGTCAGACGAGCTCAAGTAGCCTCCATAAACGCCACCTGTCATGTGTGCTTTTTTATGTAACACTATTCCCGTTATAGAAGTAGAGTTTGCATTCACACAAAGGGTGGCAGCACTTGCTAAATAGAGACTCACAATTGCAGCATGTGACATTAAAGAGTTACTAGGCCTGTAACTAGCAGTTATTTTTATTAGAGATTAATCAGAAGATTATTTTTGACAGTAATTAAAATAAATAAAATAGGAAATGTCAAATCTTTTTGTAAAAATGACTTCAAATTGCATTTTTTTTGTCACATGTCACATTTTTTTGTCACATATATATATATATATATATATATATATATATATATATTAATACAAAGAAAGAGCAGCAGGCTACTCATCACCAGACTAAGCCTTGTGTACATAGCTGGCATGAGGCCATTAATCTGCATGGAGCTAAGCAATAAAACATGTCAGTAGTCTATTTGCAGACGGAGCAGGTCTGAGTGCAAAACATGTGTGGAGCAGAAAAAATGCAAACACTGCAAAGACAAGCTGTTTGTTTTTGTTTTACTTTAATGACATACAAAACTGATTATCTGATCACACCAGGGTTATAGTCCGTGTAAATTAAATAAAGAAAGAAAAGAAAAGAAAACACACAATATGCATATACTGTATTTAACAAAAATATTACCTTTTTTCTCTCTAACATATCTAATGTAGTTTTTGACATGTGCATCCAAAGTTTGATTTAAAATAAAATCGGTGTCTATGTCGTTTATTTTTTAATACTACTTGGATCATACTTTCTCCTTATAAAACATGCATCCACATGTGTTTGTTTTTGTGTGTGTGTTTGATTATAATGAGCGATCAGATTGTATTTTTCTTCTTTTTGTAATTCACAGAAATCCCAGAAATATTCAATGTCCAGTTTAAGCTTTTCAAACAGATGCTTTACTGAGTATGATTTCTTTAAAATTATAATTAACAAAATAATAATTAAACTTATTTTAAATCACCAGTTAATCATATTTGATCCCAGTAATCCTGCATAAAGGGAAGCCTTAAAGCAGTGAACAGCAGGTCAAAGCATTAGTGTAGAGGTGTTTCACCTTTGACCTACTTCACAGACTCCATTATCCATAGATCCACGTTTCTCGACACGAAAAGCGGCTTTCAAACTACATTAAATATGATTTGACGAGACACACATTATTTATGTAATGTATGTGTGAAAATAAATGGAAAAACAAACAGTTACTGCAAGTCTGGCACATCATTAAGTGAAAAAGGCTTTTCTCTAAATAAACTACGACTCCCAGAATTCAGTGCGTGACTTTCAGTTCCGGGGTCGGTGACCACCAGCCTGCTGTCAGCAGGAGAAAGGTGAGGTAAATGTTTGAACTTGTGAGGTTTTATGTACATCCCAAGTTATTAAAGTATTACAATATAAAATATAAGGTCTCAGAGCGCGACACGCTACATTATATGTATATTTAAGAGCGAAAATAGTCGTTTTTTTTAGCTGTTACATCGAAATAAAGAGTCAGGAATGAAAAATGCAGATATCTAGGTTAACTGAACGAGTGTGTCGGTTCAGCTAATGTTAAGCTAAAACGGAAATGTACCCTTTAGTTTACCAGTTTATTTATTTTTACAGGGGTACAGTTATATGTCTCTCAGAGCTGTATGTGTCGGTAAACTTTAGCTAGCAGTTAGCTAGCAGGCTAACATCAGCTAGCTGCTAACTACCTCAGGATGTTTTGACCTTAGCTTGCAGTAACGTTACTCCACATTACAGTACATTTAAGTACTGTACTTTACATTTAGTATTTCATTGTTATACTTTTACTACACTACATATCGGAGTATTCCACTAAATACAAAATATAATCAACAAATACATTATTATAAATTAAGCTAAAACTACAAGCATACCTGGCAGATAAAGTATATGAAGTAGTACCAGCTGTATTCTGATATATATATATATATATATATATATATATATATATATATATATATATATATATATATATATATATATATATATATATATAATAAAGTAATTAACTTTATTAATTGCATCGATAATTATAACCAGATAATATAATATATATTATATATGCTGCATAATGAGTACTTTTACTTTTGGTACTATAAGTGTTTTCTGATGCTCTTTATTTTGTACATTTATTTAATTAAACAATTGAATGCAGGATGTTAACTTGTAACAGAATATTTCTGCAAAGATTGTGTAATAGATGGATTTATAGAAGGGTAATAAACTTTATAGATCCCACCCAGGGAAATTGAAATGTCACAGCAGTACAAGAACAGATGCTTAGTGTAGACGTGTAGTTAAATAATAATAATAATAATAATGAGCATCTATTACAGAAATCAAAACCAGATCCACACCTGAAAAAACAACAACATCTAAACCTGTGTTTAGTTTCCCCTCTGGCTGATTCTCATCGTGTTGTTTACAGGTTAATGCGTGTGTGGATGTAGTGTCTGTGGAGCGCTGTGATGCCCCTGGAGGTCAGATGGCCGTTCCCACAATGCCCTGCTCTGGCATGGAGGATCTCCAGCTCACTGATCATGGGGATGGTGGGCTCATATTCCTACTTCTGGACCAGTAAGTTGGAATATATATATACACACACACCATATACCAGTGGTGTAATGTAACTTAAGTACACATTTGAGTTAATAAATATTTCCATTTTATGCTACTTTATTTATATATATATATATATATATATATATATATATATATATATATATATATATATATATATATATATAATATTTATTAATATCGTGGCAGCTGCTGTTTCAGGCCTCAGAGAACCAAACAAGGAGGCAGTTGGTGTAATATGGCTTTTTTCTAAAGACAAATGTTCCAGGTTACTTCAGTAAATGATCTGAATACTTCTTCCCCAACAAGATCATTCTCACATGTTTTCTCCCTCCCAATCGTCAGAGTACATGAACTACTTGACGGTCCACAACCAGGAGGTTCTGTTGGACCTGATTGACCAGAGGCCCTCCGACAGACCCCTCATCACGCTGTCCAATCACCAGTCTTGTATGGATGACCCGCACATCTGGGGTAAGAAACGGATGAAATGACACACTTCTACACGGTAACATCAGAACACAGTGAAATAATCATGTGTTTGCGACAGGTGTGCTAAAGCTCAGACAGCTGTGGACCTATAACAAGATGCGATGGTGAGTTTTTATCATTTTTAAACCTCATTAACGCAGGATTTTGTTTTAATTCTTTCGGATAATGTGTATTGATTTCCCTGTAACTGTGCAGGACTCCTACAGCGTCTGACATCTGTTTCACAAAAGAGCTGCATTCAAGGTTCTTCAGCCGTGGAAAGTGTGTCCCTGTCTGCAGAGGTGAGTCTCTAGCATTAATAACCCCGACTGTCTGTCAGGGATGTGGTCCGATACCGGATATCGGAGGAAAAATATAACGTATGCATATAAATGTACAATCCGACATGAACCATCAGCCTCAACTCTCTGTCAGGTGTTTAGTTATACTGTTGTTGTTTGCGAGGGTCAAAGGTCAAAGGTCAAAGGGTGTCGCATGCTCTACACATTAAAAAGAAGCAGCAGTATTAAATACAGAGTTTCGTCTTTTATGTGAGGTGAACATTTCTTTCACAGATGTTCTGTAGATGTGTGTTAAGCCGAGTGCAGTTCCACTAAGAGAGGGACATGAGGACGTGCTGTTATCGACTCTGTTGATCAACGACTTGATGTTTCTGTAGGTGACGGTGTTTACCAGAAAGGCATGGATTTTATTGTGGAAAAATTAAACGGAGGAGAATGGGTGCACATTTTTCCAGAAGGTATTTGAACCCTCCTCACATGTTCTTGTAGTCTTGTCCTCTTGTTGATTTAGATTTAGTATCGTGGCAATAAGCACTTCCTCTCTTATCATTTACAGGCAAAGTCAACTTAACTGAAGAATGTATTCGGTTAAAATGGGGTGAGTGCACGTTACACATCTGAATTGAAACATAACTTTTTGTTAGATAATAACAAGTTGTGAATTGTGGAAATATCTTTTTTTTCAATAAACTTTGACTTCACAACCCTCTGGAGTTATTAGAAATGTTTGGATCACACAAACGATCCTACGCAGCAAATAGTAAAATAATAATAATGTTAATTTAGAGTTTGAATGTCAATGAGATGAACGAAGCGTTGACCCATCGATGTTACCGTGTCGTACTGCACAACGAGCACACGTTAGAAACTTGGAAAGATGAACAGAGCTTTTGGAAAGATGCATGTTGAGTGTTTATAGAATCAGCTCTTACAGCAGGAAGTGATTCTGCTTCATGGTTTGTGTTTTAGGTGTCGGTCGGCTAATAGCAGAGTGCTCTCTTAATCCGATCATCCTGCCGCTCTGGCATGTGGGTGAGTTACACTGTCGTAGTACATGCAGATGACCACACACACACACACACACACACACACACACACAGACACAGGTGATTGACATGCAACAAAGTTCCCGGGCCACTTTTAGTTGTTGTAATAAAAAGTTGCAAAGTATAGTCGGGTATGTAGAAGATAAATGCTTTAAGAACTGTGGATAAAGGATGAGTCCGGGGATCAAAGCCTGATAGATCTTCCTCCTCTGGGCCACAGAGCTCCATTGTTGTTGTTGTTATTAAAAACACATCAGTGCGCCACATGTTGCTTCAGTACCATGAACACACACACCGTCCT
This sequence comes from Cottoperca gobio, assembly GCF_900634415.1. NCBI lineage: Eukaryota > Metazoa > Chordata > Actinopteri > Perciformes > Bovichtidae > Cottoperca > Cottoperca gobio. The sequence continues at coordinate 1,567,456 of NC_041361.1, forward strand.
GCTGCCACTAACACTCACTACAGCACCACATGTGGATTATATATATATAGCATATCGCCAGCCTTTTCCTTTAACAGGTGAACATTTCAAAATGTCAGAGAAAATGATTCCATTGCTGAAGGAAACACTGATTAATAATTTATATGAAAACAAAGTTAAATCTGTGTGTCGGTCTCAGGTTTGAGTGACGTTCTGCCAAACGCAAAGCCCTACGTTCCTCGCACTGGCAAGGTGGGAACACAATCCCAGCAATATTAAGATGGTGTTGATCGTGGCTGTTTGTTTCCTGTTGGTGTTGCTGTAACTGTTGCTTTGCTTCCAGAGAATCACAGTCCTGGTGGGGAAACCGTTCAGTCTGAAAGACCTGGTTGAATCCCTCCGAGCCGAAAACAAGAGCCAGGTGAGGACAGACCGCGTTACACGGATTATTTATCTATTAGTCTGCCGATTTCCTTTTTGGAATATTACTTATAGTCTAGTGAAGTAGTGGGAACGTGGCAGTCACACTTTCTCAGGGCCCAACGTGATGTCTTTTAAGTTTTTCCCGACAGCCTAAAACTCAAAGATGTTCAAATATATTACAAATAAAATCAGAAGAATCCTCACATCTGAAGAGCTGGAAGCAGCAAATATTTTACTTTTTTACTTGAAAGAAATGACACATACTGTCAATAAGGTTTCAGTTCCAGCATAACTGGTTCATGGTCGGGTAAAGCAGCGCGTGAGGTGTTCGTAACACATTCGTTCTTTACATTTTCAGATGGAAATGCGGAAAGTCTTGACTGATTTCATCCAGGGGGAGTTTCTGGGCCTGAAAGCCCAGGCCGAGGCCCTCCATGGGCAGATGCAGATCAAATCCTGAGTCCCCGCCGTCCCGCCTGCGACAATAACGATGATCCTTTACCCTGAAACTGAGGGTAAAAACTTTACTACTGGAAGTTCAACCTCCCACCATCCACTTCCCTTTTCTCCACTGGAGCACACACACCTCCACACTGGGACGTCATCGAGTCGTCACAATCCTCTGAACATGTTGGGCACGTTTCTTGCGGCGTTGTGGGATTATGATCTCTATCGGTGGAAAAACTGAGGAGTCATTTCCAAATAATGCTGATGCAACAAAAACTCCTTTTGTTAATGTTTAAAAGCAGGTGTCATGTTTTTATTTAATATAGAAAATGCATCATTTGGTTCCTGGGATGGGTTCTGAGCCGCTGCCACCCAAAACAGGGTGGACAGGTTGGAAAATAGAAGTTACTTGAATTTCAACCAATCGACGCTGTGCGACCTCGACGCAGCCCGTCACTGAATCGGTCGAAAGCAATGAAATATCTTGAATGTTTGTAGCTTCGTTTGAGCATGAAGTATCGTTAGTGTTACTTATGGTGATTTTAACTGCTCAGCTGGGTTTTCATTTACTTTCCCAGCGGTACCATCATCTTGTACGTGCAGTGCCAATGCAGGAAGTAGTTTCTTTATGTGTTCAGGTGCAAAATAATGGTGTGGACAGCAGAAGCATGCGGCAGGCCGGAGTCACTGATCTGCTATTAATGTTTGCATTTCTTATTTGCTGTCACCGTGATCTTTCCCTGACCTTAAGGTTTCAGTCTCCCACACACATACAGGTGATAACAGCAAGTGTGGTTCAATACTACATCAAACACTCGTGAGCAGCTACCCTTTTACCAGAAATACAACAAGAGAAACGGGGGTATACGTTTACAGCGCAGCCAAATAAACTCAGGTTTAAATAAAGAAATCAGCCAATAATCTGCATGTTTCCATCGTGCTTTGAGCAACAGCCTTCTGATTTCATGCGGCACACGGCACCGGTGGTTTCCCCTCACAGATCTTCATCACGATGGCTGCTGCTTCTGGTGCCAATGCTCCGCATATCTGAAAAACGTTAGCTGTTAAACATTTTCTTAGGCTGCTTTACAATAAAAGCCATCCTGTGTTTTGCCAGTTGAATGCTTTTAATTTGAAGCAGCAGAAGGAAATGTTGTGTTAGAATGAGCAGTAACTTAATCCATGTCTGATACAGCTGCAGGGGAGTTAACAGGGAAGTCTAGAAGTGGAGTAAACGCTGCATCCCGGGAATTACTCCAGTTTAGGAAGGCAATTTAAATCCAGCACAGGAATGGCGGACCCTGCTACTAACAAACGACTAGAAATGGCATTTAAAAATGAGGGTTTCATGAAAATATTATGGAATAAAACATAAAGTGTTTTAGTTGCTTTTGCCTATCCATACTTTAACTTTAGTATATTTGCCATTTTACATGCAAGAATGAAACAAAACAAACGTTGAATGTAATCCGAACGTTTGCAGAATCGTCCATGATGTCTGCCGTTAGGGTTGCATCAACCTGTTGCCCCATTTTGAGGAGTACTTTACACAACTCGTTGGTTTGACACTAAATATTAGTACGCAGTGTGACGTAGCTTTATAAATCGTTATCTAATGAAGACTTCACTCAGCACTGTACTGCATGGTTAACATTTACAGCTGTTATCAGAAAGACGCATGCAGAGTAAATACTCTGATCGTATGATGATGATTGATCATCATTTGTTTAGCTTTTGTTACGTCCATGCAGCTTTTAATGAGTCGACTGCTCGGTCATAATGTCCATAACATCACCATGTGTCCTGCCATCTTTTTCCTCAAGCGTACATTTATATTAAGTTTTTTTTTTCTAGTTCAATATCTCTTTTCAACCTCTGAATGCTACATCATTACAGATGTGTATATAACTTCACACAGATCAATGGCTTTTATAAGGGAGGAAAGGCCACGGCTTAGTGATCTGTGGTTCTTTTATAAATGTATCGCCTTACTGTCATTGCCACTCTTTCCTGTTGTATGTAAACGCCAATAAATCTTGAACTTTTATCAATTTTGATCGTGTGTTGTGAAACGTAACACTCACCTTCCATTCCTGATGGACTGAAAACATGTCATGTCACATTAGAATATATAAAAATAAAGTAAAAGTAGCAATACTGCGGTGTAAAAATACGTTCTGCATTTTAAATCTTAAGTATTGGCATCAAAATGTCCTTAAAGTCCAGCAGAATGGACCATTTCAGAATAATGTCTATAATAAATTACTGGATTTTAATTAATGTGTAAGCATCCCTAATATTTTGTATTAATAATCTGAATCTGTAAAGTAACTAGTGACTAATGTTTTAAAATTAATTTAGTGGAGTAGAAATATATAAAGTAGCTTAAAACAAAAATACTTGTAGAAGTACACAAGTATTGGCATCAAGATATCTCGGTAGGCGGAATTATTATGCCAAATGTCCTATTTCAGAACTATATGTGATATTACTCGGTTATAATTATTGATGCATCGATGTGTAAGCATTACTCAAATTGCAGCTAATAAAGGTGGATCTTCATACACTATAATAATACATTATAATTTATTCATTGATTTATATTTTGTATCAATGATCTAAATCTGCAAAGAAACTAAAGCTGTACTAAAACTACAAAAAATGTAGTAGAGTAAAAAGTACAACATTTGACTGCAAAATGTAGAGTAGAAGTGAATAGTAGGATAAAATGGAAAGTAAAGTACCGCAAAATTGTACTTTAAATTAACTAAAAGTTACGTTTTCTTTACAGGATGCATGTCATTTAGACACTGCTTCAATACGATTCCATTAATACTAAAATGTAGGTAGTATTAATGCTTGTAGTATTGTTTGTAGTATTAATGCTTGTAGTATTAATGTTTGTAGTATTAATGCTTGTAGTATTAATGCTTGTAGTATTAATGTAGGTAGTATTAATGCTTGTAGTATTAATGCTTGTAGTATTAATGCTTGTAGTACTTGTAAGTATTTGATGCTGCAAAATGAAAACGAGAGAGCGTCGTCACGTGACCTCACCCGACGTCACGTGACCTCACCCGACGTCACGTTCTCTGGCGCACTTCATGCGCGCTCCATGGACTGTTACATCCATGACGTCACCTGCTGCTGTCAGAGAGATTGTAAAGATGGCGACGGCAGGGACACCGCAGCTCCGCCGCATCTCTGCGTGTTTGGCCGTGTTTCTCGGTTTATTAAACATATTAAACACGGGGAATTGCGATGAGCAGGTGCCGCTTATTATGTGGACAAGTGAAGGGTGAGTACTGTTGAATTTATTGCGTTTTTCTCAATGGGTTCAAAGGGTTAACGGGGTTTGACGCTCTTATTCCCGTTTAGCTAACCGTTAGCGTCAGTTGATGTTGTTCGGATGCACGCAAGCTATCGTCGACGGTTATCTGCTAGAATAAGGATTAAAATGCAGACACTGTGTTTTGTTTAAACGTTTTAAAATAATGTAAAGAGGTGTTACATGAGACTTTCCTGTAATCCCCATCATGAACGTCAGGTGCCATGTCACCTGTCATCTGGAAGAGGTTTCCTTAGTGTCTGAAAGATGAGCTGTGTGATCAGTAAGAAACATTTTATTGCAGTGGGTTCATTTAAAAGCATTGATTTGAAATGCATTAAGATGATAAGAGGAGCCTTTTATAGATTTCAAATGCAGGTGCTGCTCAAGGAATAAGGTAGATAAATACAGACAGAATGAATAATTACTATTACATTTAAGTCACAGAGCTTTCAATTTTCCTTTAGATAAATGTTTTGCAATCTTTGAGAAACCATGAAAGATCATTTAAAAAACAATCACAGCTTTACTGAAGGTATTTGCAGGACTCTTTTAAACATCTGGATGAAGGATAGTTTCCTGCGTGATGAATACTATTTCTTCTCTGCAAAGAAACATCAATAAATACCAATATAACTACTAGTGTAATGGCAATTTCCAAATGTTCCAATGTTATTATGCCATCTACACAGGTAGGTGAGTGGGTTCTTATGCAGATAGAGCCTCTGCTTGTAGTTGAGCTTATGAAGTTGTTTGTAGGTTTATTGCAGATGACAGTGTTGGTGAACATACCGGGTTTCCCAGCGCTGTAGCCTAGTTGTTGATATGGATGGTCTGTCACCGTCACTGCTGTATCACTGATGTGTTCGGGTCGCTCACTGGTGAGAACTGTTTGCTCTCTCTACCTGTGTCCTATCACCCATTTCCTGTCACCTGTGCACCCTTATATAGTGACAACCTAGTGCATTTAATCACCGCCACCAAGTGTCCAAAATAATATTGCAGGGCTTAAACCAAATCATAATAAATGCCAACAATAATGCGAAATGGCTTCTACAACTAGTATAGCTAACAATACAATTTAGAATTTTAATTCAGCAAGGACATATTTCCAGGGTTAGGGTTATGCCATGCAACATGTAAACTTGTTAAACATATTATTTATTGTGCAGTATACCGAATATCTTTCCATTCGGGTGGTTAGAAGAGTTTTAGGTATTTTTTTAATAACTTCAGAACCGCTGTTATTCTTCAGTTAAACGTTAATGTTTTTAGCCCTGTGACTTGAATGTAATGGTAATACATGAAAGGCACAAAACATATGACCCCTTTATATAATATGATGCATCGGTTCAGATTAAATGCAAGAAAATTGAATGCATGTCCTGTATATGTAGGGTTTTTAAATTATTGTATGGGTATTTCTAATTCAATATTCGGTGTGAATACTTCTTCAACCACTGCTTTGAATCTTCTCCAGGATCTCCCTACCGAGTCAGTCCCCCCCCACAGCGGGGCACATCGTTGGGCAGCAGCAGCTGGCCTCTTACCTGGAGAAAGCTCTGAATGTGGGCCCAAAAAATGTAGTGCTGTTCCTTCAGGACAAGGTACACACACACACACACACACACACACACACACACATAAAGTTATTATATACCCTATAAAGTATATTTCTCTCCAACTATTGAGTGTATCAGTGAGTTTTTATTTATAAGAGACAGTAAAGAGAAAGTGACAGTTGTGGAAGCAGTGTCTGATGTCATTTCCAACACCAGTCTCTTCTTTGTGTACATTTTGGGTATAATTATTTGCTTTTTGCTTATTTGAGATATGACTCCTTGTCTCCACCCCAGATGAGCATAGAGGACTTCACCATGTATGGAGGGGCTTTTGGAAACAAGCAGGACAGTGTTTTCCCCAACCTGGAGGTAAGATGAAGATGTTGACTGTGGATCAGGGGAATGTTTTGAATCTTATTGTCTTTTATACGTTTAATCTGTTTAAAGTTCCTGTCCCATGTAAAAATGAGAAGAAGCAACATATTGGACTGAAACTATCACTTAAATAAATAAAACAATAAGTGTGTTTGGTTCTCCTCCTTGGTAGGTTTTTATTATATCACTGACGGATGTTTTGTCTGTTGTGTGCCACAGGGGGCTCTGATGTCCTCGTCCTCCCCTCTGGTGTTGCCTGCTGTGTCCTGGCCTGCTTCCAATGCAGTGATTGGTCAGCTGCAGGACCAATTGGAAACCTCCCCTCTGTACATGGATCCTGAGACACTAAGTCAGCTGAGGCTCAACGCCTCCTCGCCCGCCCTGCTGGTGTTCAGGCTGCCGTACGGCATCGGGTAGGTACACTGACACCAGGGCTGTAACGTCTTTATGCAGAAACAAAGTTCACAAGCATGAGAACCACCAGGAAACCTTTTTATTGATGTGCAAGTCAGTCACACAATGCAGAGGACAAAAAACGCCTGTTTGGGAACTATTGAGGTTCCCCGTCCGCTGTAACAGAGAGAGAGTTGTGTATAAGACGAGGACAGTGTGTCTGCCGTGCTCCTCCGTGAATACAAACACATCCAACATCGTAGTTTTAGTCTCATATTTGTTCAAATCAGAGAGGCGTTGTAGTGCTCAGGCTCCAGTCATGAGGGGCTGCTGTACGTTTACCAACCAGCAGATGTCACTCTGCTGCTGCCGATGCATTTAAAGGCCCGAAGCTTCAAATCTTCACAAAGATTACCCACATGTGAGCTACGGACAGGATAGAAATCACTCCTGGAGAGAAATAAATCCAGTCTGAATTAGGGCTCTGAAGTTGATGGTGGGTCAGATGGAGAGAGAGAGACTGAGAAGCAAATACAGAAGCTGAAGAAAACCTTGACAGGCGGAGAGCCACATCAGGGGACGTCTGGGCTTTATTTACTTATTTGATTTTAACTGTGCTAATTATGTCCCACACTTCCTTTTCATCAATATGTCATTGTTCCTCTGACGCAGGGCTGATCTGTTGTCTGCAAAAGATATTCTCAGTGGGAACGGTGAGTCTGTCTAACACATCTGATGAGGCCGAGAGCACATGATCCACATTATACTCCTCAAACCATTCAGTGAGCCCTTAAGTCTCTGCATGGATTGTTTGTCCACTCATTTAGTCTGGTAACTTCTGTTTATATGTCTATATACATAGAAGATATAGTAAAGAATAAGATTTAATATAGGTTTGATTGAAAGACGCTCAATTTGCAGTGCAATTGTAAGATCGCCAAATGTCCATGTGACGGTTCCATAGATTTAAAAGAAAGGAAATGTACAGATGCACTTAAATATAATGTACGCAAAATAATGATTTATCAACATAAATATATATATATACACACACACACACACACAAGTAATGGTGATGATATATATAACTTATATTAACCCTAACCTATAATAAAATAAAACATTAATACAATTAGTAAAAATAAACACATCTGCACATTGTTTATAAAATGAAAATCGTTCATTTGATCATTTGTTTTTCAGACGAGATGATTGGTCAGGTGTTGAGCACCATGAAGACCCAGTCTGTCCCATACACAGCCATTTACACAGCCCTGCAGCCCTCCAGGGTGAGGATGTGTCAATGTTCATCAACCATGTCTCTGTTGTTCTGCGGCAGTTTAACTCTCTGTCTCTGTACAGGAGGCGGCGTCTCTCTCCATAGAATCCGGCGTAGGTGGAGGACGCTCTCTCCTGCAGGCCCGAGGAGGATATCGGGAGAGAGAGAGAGAAAGGGAGAGGCAGCGCAAGATCAAGGAGAAGGCCGGGATCTACGGTCCAGTGGAGTTTAAGGTGGAGTGACTCAGTTTCATCTCTCAAGTGCCTTTTATTCCAATTTAGCGTTGTTGTTATTAAGGCGTAAAAGATGCGTCTGGAGATATCCAACTTACTTCCTACTGATAACAAGAAAATACCTAAACCAGCAGTGAATGAATCCAGTAACAAGTATTGTGTGTATCAAAGCCTGATATATCTTCTTCCTCAGTGCCATAGAGCTCCATTGTTGTTAAACATATTTATGAGCCTCACTGTTGCACTGGCATGTTCCTTTATTACCATGAACACACACACACACACACACACACACACACACACAAATGTTTACTACAGCACCAAATGGGGATTATTCCGCCGCTGAAAATAGTCCCCAACGAATGTACAATTCTTTTCCTGTTGATTATGTTAATTGTGAGCCGTTTAGATTTCCGTCTTTACGTCTTCAGTAGGAACCAATGGGATGTTTATTGACAGACGCACTAACACATTGTTGGTTTTGGTCTTTTCATGGGATTTGTTAATAAAGCTATTTTCTTTTCTTGACTTCTCTTCTGCTTCTTTGTTCCCTCTTCCTGCAGGAGGGGGAAGAAACCTGTATCCTTCTGTGGGCAGAGGGCCTGTCAGTGAGCATCCTTCGGAGCGGTCGCTGGGAAGACCACGACCTGACCCCGTCTACCTTTGGGGAGGGTGCCAGCCCGAAACTCCACGGCTCAACCTGTGACAAAACCAAAGCGAGGTAGTTCACACCTGTAGTATGATTCCAAATGTATTAAGTCTGTACTTACTGTCGTTAAGCGTCATAACGTTCTATAATAAACATGTTATTTCATCATCAGGTTCTTTAAATGAAATGTTTTTACTTCTTTCTCTAATAAAATGTTTGGCTCTTCGCAGGTTGGTTCTTAATTATGAGAATGTCCTCGGCCACCTCAGCTTCAAACTGATGTGAGTGCACAAGATACATTACACACACACACACACACACACACACACACGCATCATTCTATATCTTGTGTTGTAACTGAGAATTTGGTTTTAAGCCTTTAACTCTATAACGCTAATAAACATAGATCAACGTCACCTTCAATAATCCATTGAACTCTGTCTCCAGCTTTGCTATGAGCCAGCGCCACTACAAGGTGTCTGCACGCCGCTGGTTCACACTAGACGCCGTGGAGCTGGAGTACGACGGCACCAAAGCCACATTTAACGGGAGCAGACACGTTTATGCCCCCGCTGAGTACTCGTACCGCTGTGGCTCCGTCACCAACTTCCGTTGGCCTGTGCTCGTGCCACACTCATCTAAAGATCCAGCCAATCAGTGGAGGGTTTCTTTTGAAGACTTTCAGGTAAGATAGAGGAGAATTGTATTCTTTTTAAAGGGACTTTGTGCGATGAAATAATATTTTATAACATTATTGCTCAAGTGCAACTTTGTGATCATTTCCTGAAAATGTATTGAGATGTAAAATCCCTCCCTGGTTTGTTGTTCTGCCTCCACAGATCCAGGGCTTCAACGTGACTGGCAGTGACTTCTCGTATGCCAGTGACTGCGCAGGCTTCTTCTCTCCTGGTATCTGGATGGGCCTGATGACCAGTCTCCTCATGGTGCTGGTGCTCACCTACGGCTTGCACATGATCATGCAGCTCCGCACTATGGACCGCTTTGATGACCCCAAGGGCCCGGCCATCTCCGTGCCCCAAACAGAGTAACACACCTGACTTCTTCACGTTCCATCTCTCCTCCTTTCTCTTACTGCAATGCTTCCTCTCCCACCCTTTACATTCCTCTCCCTGTTCATCTGTAGTTGGGCCTTACACAGACTAATTAGTGATGTTGTCAGAGTAAAGGTTTAGTCATCTCTGCATACGTGTCAGTTTATACTTGAAAATGTGCATCTGAGACTGAGGAATAGTTCAGGTTTGTGCTTCTCCTGTATTAGTGTTACATTCGAGGCAACTGTTACAACACTTAAAGCTGTTCTGAAGAAAAAACATGAAGCTGATACTTAAGAGACAAACTGGAGCTAGTTTCTGGTGGGTAAATGTCCCACATGGAAGGGATACAATTGTAGATACAGGGACGAAGATGAATTATGAAATGCTATTTATTGGTGAAACTTGTGTGTGTGCGTGTTTACAATTGTGTCCGTTAGTTATCAAGTGAAATGAAGGGATTACATGTTCTGCGTGGATGATCGATGAATCATATCCATTGCATACAGTCAACTCCAGTCTTCTTGATCAAAGGGAGAATTCAAATCATTAGTTTAGTAAAGAAATGTAAAACATGAAAGACAACTTAAGTTGCAGCATTAAACGTCAAACGTTTCCAGTTTGTGAATAATCTCCATGTTTGTTAAACATGAGCTTAAGTTCCTGTTTTTATTTGTTTTCCTGTGATAATAAATATGAACTCAACATTTATTATTCATATTTCCACAGCTGAATATGCTCAATGTGAAATGATTATTTTTCTGTTTGTTAATTTATTGATGACTTGAGTATCGATGCTGTAAGGTCCTGAATGTCGTGCTGTGACCCCAATAAAACATCTGTGGAAACTAAGGTATCATTTCATTTATCTTAATACATGTTTTTATTTTAAAGCAATAATCATATGCACATGCCAAATACAGAAGTTAAGAGAAACACCCCTCACCCCCCCCTTTAGTATAAAACAATATAAAGTTCAAACATAACAAATAAGCAGCTGAAGTCTGAAGGCTCAGAGTAAACGATCAGATTGCTCGTCGTTCCTTCCTCGGCTGCTTAAACAAAGACGTGGTTGACTAAATGGCAGGTTACATTTTATTCTACATAACATTTCTGCATTTTAAATAACTACGCGCACTTGTACAGCCTGAAAAAGGGAAACTTCCAATGTTACGTGATAAGCCAGCTTGTATTATGTGTGTTTTGCCTTTTAACTTTATGTGCTTCTGCCTTCCTTCTTTTATAAAAATTAAAGTAGCCAATGACCAGACGGATAGCCTCTACAATCAAGACTTTGGATGAGAGAAAGGCCTCATCTAGATCAGGCGTCCATTGGAATTTTTGCTTTGGGCTTAAAGGGAGCCATGTGTCGCGCAGCTGGGCATAGTTGGAGACGTTTTTGAAGACTCTTTACTAAATCACTCAAATGTGAGATATTCCTGAAATTAGATACAGATAATTGTCAATAAGAATGTCTCTAATAACATATATACAACGGATAAGTGATTGTGACGTAACATTTCCACAAAACTACTAAAATCAAAATATGAACATTAGAGATTGTACGATCCAGTTTAGAGCTGCAACCTTTAAATACTACTCACAGTGTTTCCCCTAGGTTTACTGCTTTGGAGGGGCGCTCACCAAATTAGATCAATAGCATAAGCGTTTAGTTTATTTACTAAAAGAGCACCTGTCAATGTGAAAAGTGAGAACCTGGAATTTCAGGCAGGGCGCTGGGCTCCTGCGCTGCGCCCTGCCAAGACAATGGTAGGGGAAACACTGTATTCCCAATGTGCAAACATCATTATGTGCTACATGACATATCACCAGATGGGCCACCAGTAGGCACAGAGGGCCACATCACTTGCAGAGAGCTGTGCCGACAACCATCCCATGCTCATGAAATGTACACCAATGTACTGTATGCACATTAGTTAGATAGTTAAATGAAAGAGCCTAAAATGACCTAAATTGTCACAGATTATCCACATCACCCACTAGAATACAATAAGTGACTTGTGTAGGGCAATGCAGTTTATGAAAACAATGTTAGCCACAGGTATAAAATGATGTATAACCAGGCTGAACAGAAGAAAATGAATTAACATAGATCAAGTCACAAAGCAATTAATTAAATACAGGCCTTACCTTTAGATGAGCTTCTTTCTTGACCTCGTGCATGATTAATGAAGTCCTCAAAGTCCGCTGAGCTCCTTCATGGCTCCATGATTGACGGCCACACTGATATTCTCCCGGCGCCATTTTTGTTTTAAAATCCCGCCAGAGCAGCCGCCACCTCCATCTCATTACTCTCACTTAACTGTTTCTCCATCAGCATTAAGTTACCCACATTTGTCATAATTAGTGTATATAATTAGTGAAAGTATGATATTGTACCCCATGGTTACGTGATCTTGCTGCGTTGACGGTGACTGACTAGCAGTTAGGACCGTTATAGCTAACTTAGCCATGTAGCTTAACGTTAAGCTAATTGTTAGCTCAATTAAGACCGCCAAACTTCAATACAAAACTGTCTAATGTGAGACAGAAGTTGACATTATGATCACACTTAACGGATTGGGAAGTCCTCAGCAGCATTTAAGCGAATTCCCGCCGATGTCAGGCAATTGCAATACAATAAAAACGGACTACAAAAGGAAGGCAGGTAACTACACCGTCCACGTAAGATTCAAGATGGCGCATGATTTCTCCCTCGCTCTCTGAGAGGAGCGGAGCGTTTACGTTTGTTTGGTTAAAGGAAGATTACAATATTATTCTGTAATACTGAAACCTGTGAACAGTGTGATTGCTGACAGGGAATAGTTTGTGGTAAAAACTTATTTTAACTTTACTTTAACAACTGGATGAGGGACTCAGTGATGACATCGCCCCAAAAACAAAATGGACAACAAAAGTTTGTTATTGGGATTATATAAATGTAATTTATATAAATTAATGTATTTTTGTTTCAAATACTTTTCAAAGGACCAGCCAGTGACAGAGGATGAGAGGCAGTAGTCATGTTCATTTACTGTCATTGCATACACTGATAAAAACAGAGAAATTAAAACACAAAACGGAAGATGAACAGAGAAAAACAAAAAAATACAAACTGCAATACTCGTCCCGTCACCTGAAGTTATTATACAAACCAAAATAAAAAGCTTCTATGTCAAATAAGCAGCTCCACTTTTTCTTTAAACATTAAATACAATGATTAGCTGTATACACCCAGCTCCTCTGTTACTTAGGTTGGCACATTGAGAAACAAACGGCAACAAATTCAAAAATAAAAAGCTGATGAAATCTGTACGACAACCTGCTTCTGGTTCATCTTGCACAAATGTAATCACAATCAGCTAAGGAAACTTAGAGGAGAAACCTTTTAAAGCACCAAATTAGCTCAGAATTCAGATTTGTTTAGATGATTTTGACTCAATTTTATGGCTCGACTGGTCCGTTGCTTCAACCTTGACTTCAGTCTATCAGCATGAAGAATGAAGTTAAAGACCTTTGCTTGGAAAATCATTAACATTTTCTCCTCCAATAAAAAAAACATTTAAGGATGGAGGAAAGTCTGGTGATATTCTATATTTGTGTTACCGTCAACAAATCCCATAAAAAGATTCAAACCAACAAAGAAGGCTTATAGTGGAGCGTAAAGACAGGAAGTAAGTATTAGAAGGACTAACACATTGTTGGTTTTGGTCTTTTTATGGTATACAATAAACATTTTAATTTGAATAGCACCAGCCTTATTTTCTCCGATACAGAGCTTAAATACTCGGGCCAACAGGAAAATGAATAAAGACACCAATGATGATTTATTCTTAACAGACTCTTAGCTTTGAACAGACGTCACCATATCATGATCCAGACTTGATCCACAGATTGTGGACGATCACGTATCGTGAGTTTTGTTGATTATTTTACTAAATTAAAATCATACTCTCACATAATTACAGCCGCTTGGGATCGACTTTGATACCTCAAGTTAATCAAAGATAACTATTAATTCTGATTTAATAATGAACGAGTGTGGACACATCATACGACTTTAACACGAGAACACTAAATGAGAAACTATTTTCTGTTGGAGTTATTGGGAAATTCCCTTTTTTTGGGGGCTTTTGAGAGAGGAGCCGACCGTGTGGAGTCCTGAGCTGCACGATGCTGGACACACGTTCCCCGTTTACCAGACTGAAAGAAAAGGAGCCCCATATACAGTGTGCAGACACACGAATAGACATACCCAACACATCCTATGTCAAAAACCAGAGAAAGAAATTACACAATTCTACACGCGTTTAGAAAATTACAATAGAAATGAAAACTAGTAGAAATATTGAGCGTAATCGTCAGTTGACATAACAGCGAGCGAGGGGAGGAGACTTGTTGAATTAACTACAGGCCAGTTACAGATAGCACTTCACATTAGCCTTATTCCAGTGTGGAAACACTTTAAAGGGATAGTTCAAAATGTCTGAAGTGGGGTTGAGTGAGGATCTTATCTATAGTTTACCTGCAGTAGATGGAGGTCGGCACGCCCCCACTTTGGAGAAACAGATGGGAGTACAGGCACGGGAGCTAAACAATGTACTGCTGTGGACGGGGGCAGCAGCCTTCACCTTCACCGTGCCCGTCAGAAAGGGCTGTGACGGGGAACTGAAGCCCTCTTCAACGCTCCATTGCCTATTTTCATTTCACCTCGCAGAACACAAGAGGTGCTCGTCCGCTGCTGCCTCCATCGCTTGTTTACGTTATTGTGTGACTTTGGTGAATTTGTAACGTTTTGCAGCAGAACATTGCTTAGCTTCCTTCTGGTACTCGGTTTCTCCAAACTGGAGGCGCATTATCCACCGACTGTGGGTAAGAGCCTCCAAACTGTCCCTTTAGGGAACGCATGCTGTGGTGTATTCTTGGCTAAAACACAAGGATCAAACCAAAGGAAGCGTTACCCGGCTCCACCTCTGCCACACAGTCGCAGGACGGTCTTTCACAGAAACAACCTCTGGCTTCTCATAAACACCACTGTGTGTTTTAAACTCTGGAAAACATTAAAGCCAACAGACTGATGTCATTTCTATACTTTCTTTGCTGCTGTTAAAATGATTACTACTTCTACAGAAGTGTGAAGCATCCAGACAGATGTCGTGTCTCCACCTGCTGCTGATCGTTCGTACATTAAAGAGGACAGTGGGGTTAAACACCGGCTCTGCTGCACACCGGTCAGACTCATCAGGAGCTAAAGGTTGTTTGTTGGACAAGACCAAGTTCATGTAGTTTCTCCTTTTCTTCCTCTTCTTCTTCTTCTTCTTCTTCTTCTTCTCTCCCCGGGCTGGGTTTGTGGCCGGTGGCGTGCGGCTGCAATCGGAGCTTCCCCGCGAGGATCCTGGAGGCCGTCACACGTCGGGGCAGCATCTGTTCTGGAAGAGCTGCTCGACCACCGAGGAGTCGGCCAGCGTGGAGATGTCGCCCAGGTCTCGTTCGTCACAGGCGATTTTGCGAAGCACCCGTCGCATGATCTTACCTGCAGAGAGGAGACCGAAGGTCATTTTAATGACAAAAACAAACAAATCAATTGTTTTAATTCTCTAACTTTGGGAACTTTACCGGATCGGGTCTTGGGGAGGCCTGGAGCATTCTGGATGAAGTCTGGTGTCGCGATGGCACCGATCTTCTCCCGCACTGTGAACACCAAGCACACAATCTGACTGTCACTCAAAGTCACTCACCACCTTTGGCTGTTTAATAATATTTATTGTGCTTCTCACACGCAAACATATTAAATGTCTGCATCTTGATACAGATAGCGCCCTCTGCTGTTTATAAAGAGCATCAAGATTCATTTTTCTTCTCACATATTTGAATCTTTACATATTTGCGTCTCGATTTAACCGTCTAGTGATGTTCTTTCTATCGTTACATTCCTCTCCTCTGTCTACGAGCTGATGTGGAGACTTACACGAACCAGCTGCTTAGTCTTTGACTCTTGGGTGTTTGGGGCGTGGATACTGTTAGTGTCCCATGAGACTCGTCCTCCCGATAGCGATACTTTAATGCACCTTCCCCCTAACGAAGCCGTGAGCACCAACCTTGTTTTTTGAGCCCGGCCTCCAGCGTGCGGTTGAACGTCAGACCATCAGCGAGCGTGACGAAGCAGTAGAGACTTTCTCCTTTGACAGGATGAGGTCTGCCCACCACCGCCGCCTCGACAACGGCCTCGTGCTCCACCAGAGCCGACTCCACCTCCGCTGTACTCAATAAGTGACCTTGAAGGGGAAAGAGGGATATAATTATATCATCATCATTATAAATTCATTGATTTTGTTAATTGGTTAATTGGTTCTTACCCGAGACATTCAGCATGTCGTCTATCCTCCCTGTTATCCAATAGTAGCCATCCTTGTCTCTACGGCAACCTGTAAAAAAGTAAAGTTTCAACAAAGTTTCCAACACAATTTGGTTTATTGACAAATCTGCAAATGTTCTGGGAGACGGTGCAAGTTCCTTTAAATGTAACTTTAAAAGATTTTTATTTTTTTTTAAAACATTCAAATAAATAAAGGTAGTAGAGTAAACAATAATATACGTTAATATAGATAAAGTATAAGTTCACATGTTACAGTGGAAAGAGGTAGGAAACACATAAAGAACATTTTAAAATAATAAATTAAACAAAATGAGAAGTGAAATAAAAGCAGTAAAGAAGATCCGGTCTCTCACCGTCTCCGGTGACGTAGTATCCAGGAAACTTCTTGAAGTAGGTGGTTTCAAACCGCTGCTTGTTTCCGTACACCGTCCTCATCACGCCGGGCCACGGCTGTTTGAACACCTGTGTGAAGAAACAGAAGCCGATCAACACACACGACCGGTTCACTCAGAAATAACAGCGACATCGTCACAAGACGCGGTGAAGATCCGAACCAGGTATCCTTCGCTCGGCCCCTCCAGCTCCTCCCCCGACTCATTCAAGATGGCCGGCACCACGCCGAAGAACGGGAACGTCTGGAGGACGGAAAAACAAAAGATGGCAATTTGAAGAATTGTTTATTAATTGTCGCTATTTTCCTTAATAAAAAATGGAAAATAAGATAAAAATAAAAACTGAAATAAAAAATAATGAACTTAAAACGTTTTTGCTGCTTTTTAATCTTTTGTTTATTGCTTTTATTTTTGCATTTGTCTTGATTTTCTCTTTTTATTAGCAGCTTGCTCACACTTTTATTCAATCTTTTAATGCTCATTTTAATATTTCAGATGTCCGTAAAGTACTTCACCATGTGGAAGCACTATAGATAAAACAATGCACTACGTAACTATTGGGTGCGTTTATTTGCGCAGCATCTACTCACAGCAGATCCAGGTTTCATGGGAGTGGCTGCAGGTAGAGGAGTCAACACATGTCCACCCTGAAAACAGAAAACATCCCGTTACAAATGTTTTGGGTGTGAATACCCGGTGTTTCCAGCAGGGGGCAGCACAGCCAACAGTCTGCAAACACTGCTTCTGAGTGAGGAAGTTAAAAATAGCGAGTGGAGGATAAAAGTTATTTTTAAATGTCTAGATTGAAGAGCATGCGTTCCTGCCCACGAGGAGGCCTGTACTAGCTTACAGTTTCTGTCTGCCAGAAGGTGTCGACAATGGGACATCTCTTCTCTCCCACCACGTTGTAGTACCACTGCCAGGCCTCAGGGTTGATGGGCTCTCCCACCGTCCCCAGAACCTTCAGAGAATCCCGCTTATACCTGCAGAGAGAAGGTGCTTTAGCACAGACACCATGAAGAATGCTAGCATCACAGGAAGTCCGTTTGTGACGGTCAGACACGACTCACTTCTGCACCGGCTCTCTGCCGTACTTCATCAGCAGTCTGATGGCGGTCGGCGCCGTGTAGAACTTGGAAACATTATATTTGTCCACAATCTCCCACATACGGCTTACATCTGGGTAGGTAGGCAGGCCCTCAAACTGACACACACACACACACACACACACACACACACACACACACACACAGATTTTAACATCACATTTCAGACTTGGTACGGGAGGCGGGATGAAGTCATTTAAAACACAATAATATTTATGTGTTCACTGAAGTTTGTACAAACAGGAAGTCGAGCACTCCCGGCGTCCCTCAGCTGACGGCACTCACCAGGACGCTGGTGGCCCCGTTAGCCAGCGGGCCGTATGTGATGTAGGAGTGTCCGGTGATCCAACCGATGTCTGCCGTGCACCAGTACACGTCATCCGGCTGGTGGTCGAACACCAGTTTGAAGGTGGTGGCAGTGTAGAGCATGTAGCCGCTGACTGTGTGGAGGACTCCCTGCAGACGAGAGGCGAGCGCAGCGCTGGTGAAACACGCTGGGGGATTTTATATTTAGCTCCTTTTCTCAATGTTGTTTGGTTATTAATAACGAAATCAGAAGGATTATTATAAATGTGAGTCTTCTGACAGTTCTTCAATCCAATGACTGAATGTGTGTGTGTGTGCACCTTTGGTTTGCCGGTTGAGCCGCTGGTGTAGAGGATGAAGAGAGGATCTTCTGAGTTGCACCACTCTGGTTCACACTCGTCTGAAGCTCCACGCACCAGAGTGTGCCAACACAAGTCCACCTTGGGGTTCCACGGGACCTGACACACACACACACACACACACACACACACACACACACACACACACACACACACACACACACACACACACACACACACACACACACACACACACACACACACACACACACACACCATTAAAACAACACATGTCTCTATAATCTAAAACAGGAGAGAAAGAAAGTTAGTTTGACAAACTAGTTTGGAGAGAAGCAGACCATGTGACCTCTGTAGATCAGTTACAGAGAATAAAGCGATAAAAACAAACGTGTTAGAAAAGTCGTGACTTATTTCCTGCGCGTCAGAGCCGAGTCACAATCAGATGTTTATATAGTTAACAGAATAATGGAGAAATGTTATTTCTGTTAGACACAAAGCCAAAAGAGATAAAGAAGCGAGAGATGAGATATATTGAAAGGAAACAGAAACAGAAATATGACTAAAGAAAAGAAAGATGCTAAAACTTGTGATGAAATAAATGTTGATTTCACAACGACATGTGGAATAATGACACGTCTGCGTTCACAATAAAAGTGCTTTGTTTTATATTTTGGAGCAGCACTCTTAATATTTCATAAAGACAATGTGTTGGTGTCTCTGGCAGTAACACGTCCATCTCTCAGACGTTTCCCTCAGCTTCTACTGAACACGTCAATCTTTAAAACACAAATATATAGTTACTTTAAGGTTTAGTAATCTTTAGATGCTGAGCTCTGTACTTTTTATTCAAACGAAGGAAATAAGGCAGTTATTGGGGACTATTTTCAGCGGCGGATTAATCCACATTTGGGGCTGTAGTGAGTGTTTGTGTGTGTGTGTGTGTGTGTGTGTGTGTGTGTGTGTGTGTGTGTGTGTGGTACTGAAGGAACATCGATATCACCCAGCCCTTCACAGCAGCAAGATATTTACAGGTAACTTAAATGTAATATTAGCAATAAAAATGCTTTCTAGGTGAATTAATACCAAGAAGTAAAAACAGGGCCTTCAGAAAGGATTTTAAATTGCAGAAGCCAAAATATATTAATTAAAACTAGTGAAGCACAACATGAGACTCCTGATCCTTCTGAGAGAAACGTTACAGCAGTTAGTGACAAGAACACAACACGCTTCAGACAGCAGCTCTTACGGCTGCGTACAACGAGCGTCCACAACAGATACAGAAAGAGAAAAAACCGTGTTAATACAAGTTCCACGCCGACAGAGAAGGTACTTTTATTCCAATTGATTCAGAAAACATCTGTGAACAGTTTTTATTTATTGCTTCTTATTTTTGCCTTCATTCTGATTCTTCATCATAAATTGTTAGAATTTGGTTTTACGCATAATTTAACTAATTGTGTCTGTTGTATATGTTATCATAGTATCAGATATCAATATACAACAATATACAAGATTTAAATGAGTTTATTTCTTAATTAAAGATTAATAATAATCTCTGATGTTCACAAACGTAATCTGAAATCACAGGAACAACAAACTGCTGTTGCTAGGGAACACAATAAACCATCAATAGTATTTTATTAAATGATATCAGATCAAATATTTATAGTTTAAAGTGCCAACAATTCATCAAAGACATCAAAATAAATGCCGCTAAAAATGAATTTCGTAAGATTTCTTCTTCATGCTTTGTTTATTGTGTTAACCCGGCAGCAGCAGCAGCAGCTGCAGCAGCAGCAGCAGCAGCAGCAGCAACTGCAGCAGCAGCAGCAGCAACTGCAGCAGCAGCAGCAGCAGCAGCTGCGATATGAAAAGTCTACTTGAGGGTGAAATATTCCTTTAAAAAAGCAAAAACAAAAACAAAAGGTGTTATGGGGATTTAGTGGAGGGAGGAGGGAATGAAAATACCTGCGGGACAGGACGTGTTTTCTTTACCCTCCCTGTCTGTTTCTCCTGCTGGGTGGAGGAAAGGAGGAGGAGAAGTTAAGGAGGGAGAGGGTTATTAAAAACAACGTCACCAGAAGTTGATCATTTGAGGGAAGATTAAGGAGGTTTTCAAGAAGAAACAAAAGTTAAAGAAAATATCGACGCTAATAAACCAGTTTCTCAGAAGAAGACCCAAAACAACCAAACAGTTGAAGAGCAGTCAGTAAAGATCCTTGTTGGGTGGATGCAACATCGTAATAAGTCTTAACTTTATCAACATTTAAAAGGATAAAGCTGCTTTAGTCTGTAGCCGTCTTACTGTCAACCAATCCCATGAAAAGACCCAAAGCAACAATGTGTTCGTCCATCGCTCAGACGTTTCTCTCAGCGCCAAGCTCATCGGTTCCTACTGAAGACGGACCGCTTTAAAAAACACAAATATAAAGTTACTTTGTTTGTGTGTGTGTGTGTGTGTGTGTGTGTGTGTGTGTGTGTGTGTGTGTGTGTGGTTGAGTCAGAATAAACTGCAGTGTGTGTCCATGGTACTGAAGACGGACCGCTTTAAAAAACACAAATATAAAGTTACTTTGTTTGTTTTCGAACAAACAGGAGGAAATAGAGCATTTGTTGGGGACTACTTTCAGCGGCGAATTAATCCACATGTGGTGCTGTAGTGAGTATTTGGGCAGCAGGACGGTGTGTGTGTGTGTGTGTCCATGGTACTGAAGATGTCAGCAGTGAAGCTCACTGATGTGTTTCTAATAGTGTTAACAGTGGCGCTCCTTCCATCACAGAGGAAGGAGGTGCATCAGGATCTCATGCACATATAACACACCTGTGTACCTGCAGCTTCAGTCGGATTAATTCTTTGGTTTTTGGTCTTTTCATGGGATTTAATGACAATAAGAAAAATGCAGAATATCTCCACCTTCAAAGAGTAAACCGGGAGTAAAGGTTTCATTATTTACACGTTAGTAAAACTGACTATGAAGCAAAGCGGAGATGTGAACTTAAATATCAACACACACGATGGGTCTGCGTGACATGATAAGACCATCAAACTAATGTTGCAGGGACTCTTTGGCCTGGTCTGGAACGGCCCAGTTTGGGTTTTTAGTTTATCGTTTACCTGCAGATCCGGGCAGGACCGTTTGGCGGGAGGAGACTGAGAGCCCAGAGGAGTCTCTTCTGCTTCTCTGGACAAGTGCTTCAGCATTATACACCTCTGTATCGGGAAACCCCTGCAGGGACAAACACATGACTGCATCTCAGACCCAGTGACACGTAGCCAACGTGTCTCAATGCTCAGCATGCTCGTAGATCCCTTCTGCAGCAGGAACATCATCATCATCATCATCATCATCATCATCATCATCACACACACACACAATCACAACTTCTGCAGAACTTTGTGTTAAAGTTACTCTGGGATGGTTAGGTCTGAGGCTCAGGGATGATTTGTCAATTTATCTCACGGTCACTAATATACAAGTGTGTGTGTGTGTGTGTGTGCTTGAGCATGTATGCGTGTGTGTGTGAGCATGTGTGTGTGTGTTTGAGCATGTGTGTGTTTGAGCATGTATGTGTGTGTGTGTGTGTGTGTGAGCATGTATGTGTGTGTGTGTGTTTGAGTATGTGTGTGTTTGAGCATGTATGTGTGTGTGTGTGTGTGAGCATGTATGTGTGTGTGTTTGAGCATGTATGTGTGTGTGTGTGTGTGAGCATGTATGTGTGTGTGTTTGAGCATGTAAGCATGTGTGTGTTTGAGAATGTAAGCGTGTGTGTGTTTGAGCATGTGTGTGTGTGTTTGAACGTGTGTGTTTGAACGTGTGTGTGTGTGTGTGTGTGTGTTTGAGCATGTAAGCATGTGTGTGTTTGAGCATGTAAGCGTGTGTGTGTTTGAGCATGTGTGTGTGTGTTTGAACGTGTGTGTGTGTGTTTGAACGTGTGTGTTTGAACGTGTGTGTGTGTGTGTGTGTGTTTGAATGTGTGTGTGTGGACAGCTTACTTGTCTCTGCACTTCTGCAGTGCTTCGTCCGCTAAGAGCTTCAGGTTGATCAGCTTATCTCCTCGATAGAAACCGTCTGAGCCAAACCAGAGAAATGAACAAAGAGGAAGAAGAGAAGAGGAAGATGTATTCTGCAGTCAACAGTTTCAGTAAGACTTCATTTAAAGCAGCAGCAGGCGGGACTGGAAACACGAGCCGGTTATAAACAAACTGCTGGAGGCAGAGGTGCAAGAGCTTTACTTTAGTACGAGTAGTACGAGTACGAGTAGTAATACCTCAGTGTACAAATACTGCATTTAAATACTGCAGTCAAAGTATTCGCATCAAAACGTTCAAGTAGAGAAATTTCAGATCAACACAGCTTTTTTATTTTAAGTTATTTGTTTGGGCTTTTCATGCCTTTATGATGAGAAGTGCAGATTGTGAAGGGGGGGGGGGGGGGGGGAGAGGGAACGACACACGCCACAGGTCGGACTCGAACCAGTGTCCGCTGTGGGCAAGGACTCAGCCTTTGTATATGGGACAGCCGTGCTACCAGTTGAGCTACCGGGACGCCCCAGACCAATTAGTATAATTATAAAGTCTAATGTCATTGCATCTATAATAATAATAATAATAATAATATAATAATAATAATAATAATAATAATAATAAAATGCATTTCTTGACAGTATTTTGTGTTATTAATCTAAATCTGTGAAATAACTTGCAGGCGAAATTGTATTTTTATTATGCAATACAAAAACCAACTGATACTTTATTTCTCACTGCAAATAACTCTGTTATATTCTGTGGACAGCTTCACAGCGGGGGCTCTGCAGCGGGGGCTCTGCAGCGTCGGCTCTGCAGCGTCAGGTAGTCGAGATCGATCACTAAACTTTATCTGCGGTAGTAAAACTCAACGACACCCAGCGGAGAATTGAGCTCCGTTTCACCGTCTGTGCTCTCGTTACAACGTAATGACACTCAGTGTACACATGCTGCTCAGAATACAAGACTCTGAGCCGCTTACTTCTATGAATGAGAGGTGTGTGTGCGTGTGTGTGTGTGTGTGTGTGTGTGTGTGTGTGTGTGTGTGTGTGTGATCACAGGCCATTAACGCAGCAGATTTACAGGTTTATATCTTCAGACTTTAATCCAGCTAATAAGACTTTGATTACTGGTCACAGCTCAGCACCTCGTCTCCGCCAACAGCTCCTTCAGCCACTCGGCTTCACGAGCCGAGGAGCCGAGGAGCCAGAGGGACGCTTCAGGGACCTGCGGCGAGCCGGACCGGCCACTGAGAGCCACGAGTTCTGCGGAGGTGTCTTTGAGGAGTCATGCGTGTCTCAAATGTCATCTCTCCTGTCATTTAATCTTTTGAAGCTGCGACTAACAACTATGAGATAAATCATTTAGTTTAGAAAATAGTGAAATATATTCATCCCCATTAAATCCAAGGTGATGTCTTTAAATGTGTCGTTAGTCCAAAACCCAAAGATATTCAGTTTAATATGGTTTAACAAGGTTTGCGTCAGGGAGTAAATCATTCCCTGGACCCTCCAAACATCCTGCAACGGAGATTTGTTTCCTGACACCCACCTGCTGTGACGAGCAGCGAACACTGCGAGTCCAGGATCCTCTCGCACAGAGACTCCGCAGAGAAACCTGCAAACTGGAAACAGCCGCACACACAGTTTTAACTTCCATCTTTTAACTCAGACTTTAATTCACCATGTTGACACAATGACATCCAGCGAGGAGCTCGTCTGCCAGCAGGATATAAAAACCACAGGGCCGAGTCACAGGATGCAGACATGTTGAACTTTCTTCAACCATGCGAGATACGGCTTTTGTGTTGCATTCATGTGCTGTCGAAATAATCTGAAAAATGAGTTCATGACTGGGAGAATTTGCGTGAACGGCCCCTGAAGTCGGAGAAACAACTCGGAACCCGCTTCAAAAGTTAAACTCGGGGAAATGAGAGGAGCACACGAATGCACCATTGGCCTCGACGTAGGTCTGCGCTCTCGCAGTGCCAGTCGAGTTGAGCTGCGCACTTTCTAACTCACCACTATGGAGTGAACGGCTCCGATGCGGACGCACGCCAACATAGCCACCACCAGCTCCACCACCATGGGCATGTAGATGGACACACGGTCGCCCTTCTTCACTCCTGCAAAGACAAAAAGACGGGAGTGTGATCAGCGAAGTGTGCTTTACTGGAAGAGCAAATCAATCTTCCCGGATATGTTGACGAACACAGTTTTAGTTCTGACTCAGCAGGTTCAGCGGGTCGTGTTCATGACGCACCCTGAGACTTCAGGACGTTGGCAAACTGACAGACTCTCTGCAGCAGCTCTTTGTACGTCACCGTCAGCTCATCTCCGGGCTCATTGCCTTCCCTGAAAGAAACATCAGAACAGAGTTGATCAACAACTGGTCCAACAATCGACTGATTCTGAGAGATCATCATCTGCGTTTACAGGATACATGTTGTGTTTCATCAAACTTCATATTCCAGCACAGAGAACGTTTACAAAATGCAAAGCAGGTTAATCCAGCTCGCTCGCTTGTGTCACTGTAACCACGTGTTACACAGAAGAGCAGTTACAAAACCAAATCTACATTCTTCTTCTGGTCTGTAGAACTTCAGCCCAGTTGTGAAACATCTCAACTTTCCCCTTTTTCACAACAGAGTAACATCCTGGGCGTTTAAGGAAACTGCAGGCTTGCAAAAGCATCATTCAAGTCCACACACACACACACACACACACACACACACACACACACACTCTGGAGAACAGAGAGCGATGAATGAGTTGTGACAGCTCTGCCTCTCCAGATTATTAAATCCCAGTCGTGCTCGTGAAGCTCGTCTCAGCATCAGTCTGCAGGATGAAGAACAGTGACGGGAGGAGAGCGCTGAGCCCCAATTCTGTACTCTTATTAAATATGATATGAATGTATAATTCAGTTACATCATGACGAGTACATTTCCCTCTACACGAGCCTCTGTGCATTTTATTAACACGTTTACATTTAAAGCAACTCTTAACCTGAATAATTATAATATTGGTCGTGAGATCTCTTACAGCAGCCGACACACTGCTGCCTCAGTGGACTCTCAATAGCACTCTGTATCTGTGAGTATGTTTTTCCTGTGTGTGTGTGGAAGAGTGTGTGTGTGTGTGTGTGTGTGTGCATAGCTGAAAGGTCTCTGTGACCCGCTTGGCACCGACAGCTGATGGGAGTTGCGTTCACAGAATAACTGAAACTATTATAAAGCTCTGACCTTAATAATTTCCATGCTGACACCTGATGCAATGTCTGCTCACAATCAGGGCAAAATACAGAAGGTGCACGGACACAGTGACCTACTGTGCTCCCCGTCAACGCAGACGACACGCCCACAAAGTCTGCAGAATAATCAGATATAACAAACAAGGTCTATTCTTAAGAGGCGTCTCCAGAGAAGCTCATTGTTTGTTTGACACTTGTGATATCGGCCTGTATGCGTCGGCCATCTTTAAGAACATGAGATCGTCTCACGAGTCGAGCTTGCAATCATTCGTGTAAAACTCGTCGACCAACAGACGTCTGAAGGAATTCAAACGTTTCAGTTTCAGGCCAAATATCTGGTTTCAGCTGGTTTTGAAACGTGAAGTTTTGCTGCTTTGCTCGAACGTCTTTGGGTTTTACATTTACAAAACAAGAAACTGGTTTTAGAACCACTTCATTTTCTGACGCTTTATTTTGCCTTCTGGAGTTTTACACGTGACGACACCTTAACGAAGGTCATCAGACAAGTTTCTCTGCCCGACTCGACTAACTGGAAATGTTAGGAGCGATAATAGCACTTACACAAATGTACACACACACACACACACACACACACACACTTTGAATGTCAGGGACCAATGAGGACAAACTGTTTCTTTTAGATAAGAACGTCATTAAAAATAAGAAAAGACCAGCGAATTAAAAGATCACACGAACTGAAGACAATAAAAGCCTGATCTATAAAAAGCCCCCCCCCCCTCAGCTAAGAGAGGGAGTTCTGTGGTGCGAGGAAATTCACATGAAGTGAGATGGAAACAAAAACTGCCAGAACAAGTAACAAGTACCAACTCTACGACTGAGACTTGTATTTTGTTAACTAAACATCCTTGAAGCCTCAGCTTTGGGTTCAAGCACTTTACACTTTACACTTTCATCTGACATTTTATACAGAACATAATCCATCAAGGATGAAAAGATTCATCCCGACTGACGCTCAGAGATTCTCCTGCATGAGGGCACACGCTGTCTTGGTATCGCTGCTACATTCAATCACATGTTCCCACTTTCCCCGTCCTCTCCCTGGACAGCCCTGCGTGGTCCAACATTCCTCTGTGGCTTCAGCACTCACATGAGGACACATCAAAGGCCCGAGGCGAGGGACAGTGGGGGGGGGGGGGGGGAGCGAAGAGAAAAGAAGTGATGCTGCAGACAGAAGAGCAGCGTTTTAATAAAAGAGAGTCAGCCAAGAGCAGTTCAATGAAAGGAGCGCAGCAGGTCTGTGAAACAAGATGAATACTAAGAGCGTGAGGTTTGTGGACAGAGAACAAATAAACTCCTTATATTATTTACTCCACCCTGCTCTTACAAACACCGACGATCCATCCTGTTTGTCTGCTTCATGTCGGTGTCAGACATCAGATAAAGCTGAGCGATAAGTAAAAGCTGCAAAACCATGATATGCATCGAGGGTGAAGTCTTGGAAACGATGTGTCTGTACGTAAACAACAGCAGATTGCATCTGCAGAGAGTTTACATTTAGATCCTCTTAAAAACTCATTGTTACTATGTGACACCACGGTTACGAGAGACACGTGTCCATTTCTTTACGCTTCTCTCTGAACCGTTCGTGCTCCTTGTTGTGGTGTTTCTGCTCCGTGTAGTGTTTAAATTAATATGTAGGAGGAAAATAAAGATGAGCAAAGTGTAAAGGGAGAAAGAGCTGGAGGGAAGAACGGAGAGAAAGTATGCGAGAGACAAAAGGAGGGAGGACGACTGCTGCGCCATTCATTCAATCTGTTGGTATTCAACCCTGTTACACACACACACACACACACACACACACACACACACACACACACACACACACACACACACACACACACACACACACACACACACACACACACACACACACACACACACACACACACACACACACACACACACACACACACACACACACACACACAGTTAAGATTTGAGCTGCAGCGACTACACGATTAATCAATTACTCATAAAATAAGCTGTACTACGAACTACACTTATAATACCTGACAATAATATTTAAGAAAGAGAAAAGCAGCAAATCTTTACTTTTGGACGACATGGAAAGAGCATGTTTCCTTAATACATATTAAAATGAATCACGTTGTAAAGTTGCCGTGTTGAAAGTCAATAAAGTGTAAAATAAGTAGCAGTTGATCACGCGTCTTTCCATCGACTTGTTTTAGCACCAAATGTGTTTAAACACTTAAAATAGACATTAAAGCTGCAACAATTACATTACACAACTGAACGCCCCCAACCACTACACGGGGATTGTGTCACTCTGGACACTGGTAGTCATAACCCCCCCCCCCCCACACACACACACACACACACTCACCAGTAGAAGGCCACTTTATCTCCGAGCTCCCTGTCGTGGACGTTGCGGTCGAGGACGTTGTAGCAGATGTTGGTGGAAGCGTCTTCCATAAACTTGATAAATATTTCTCCTTTCGTCACATCGAAGTTGTATTCGAGGAACTGACCCGTGTGTTTGGTCTTCCAGAAGAAATCTTTGGCGATGTCGCCCCAGAACTCTGCAGGACGGGAAGAAAGACGTGTTGATGAATCCCACAGACGCTCATCTCGCCAGAGAAGATGCACCGCTTCACTTCAGTAAAATACGCCTGCAGGGAGCTAACCATCACAAAGTATGTGCGGGTATGGGGACCTTCTGAAACTGAGAATATATTCCACCTCTATAGCAACAGTGTTCCCTGTAATATGATTCTTATCGGAGGTGAACTGTGTAAGAGGCTGTAATGACGGGCTGAGCACATGTTATCTGTTAATCACGTACAAGAAGGAAGATGCTGATCTCAGTGCAGCAGGAACGCATCTGGTGGAGCGAGCCACATGCAGCTCATTCAATTCAGCTTTTATTAAAGTATGAAACATTTGGTTATTTTACAATAATAATAAAGTAGTTTAACCTTAAAAATGTCAAAGAAATATGACAAGAACTCACCAGAACAAAGTGGAAATATGTCCTTCATATAGTTACACATTCATTTGCCGCTGACACACGAGCAGCTGAATAAAAGACGTCGTAAACAACAATGTTTCCACACAAAACTAAATGTGCCAACATTGTAATCTCACAATATTGGTGGTTAATTATCTTCTCGCTGCAACTTGTTCCTCTTGTGAAACGTTTGTGACGCTTTTTCTTTGCATCATTAACTTTCATAACGGAGTCACAATCGCCCAAATATTTCATCATGATTTCTTATTTCTGCGTGATGCACTTAAAGGATTTCACCTACGTGAAGATAATGTACTTATACTTATTGTACGTATGTATGTATGTATGTATGTATGTATGTACTTATACTTATTGTACGCATGTACTGGGATGTCATTCATTAACTCCAGAGAACATTCCTGAAGCCAGATTCCACCTGCAGGTTAAACTTGTTTGATTGCCTCTGAAGTTCTTTACAGCCTCCACACTTCACGGAAATGACATGAGCGGCTGTTTAACAATAGCTGCACTGATAAAGAATGCCCCCCCCCCACCTGCATGGTGAGTTTAGTAGAAACACGCCCGCCCAGAGGCCATGTTGCTTCCTCGTTACCAGAAAACCCAAAATGACTCCTTCAGTACAGGCTGCAGGTAACAAAGAGTCAAATCTACAAATAAAGTATGAATTCATTTTCATCGTGTGATGAAACATGCTCGAGGTTTATTTTTATGCATTTTTTTATCTCATCAACATCCAAAAAACATAAATAAATGAGTTTCCTGTGAAGTAAGAGAAGGACAAGAAGGAACTCATCACATTTAGAAGCTTACATTACAGGTCAGGTTACAGGTTACAGTGCCCTCACTACAGGGACAGTCTGTCTGGAGCAGCTCAGGGTTAAGTGCCTTGCTCAGGGGCACACTGGTGGCAGCCCTGGTGTTGAACTCACAACCACGGTGGTGTAGTTGGAAGCCGTGCCACTAGACCATCAACAATTTCAACAAACATCAAGTTGGTCAAAGGGAAATTCTGACTATTGTTTGTAATCAGTTGTTTCCATGTGACGTCTCTGAACATGGAAAAGGTAAATCATGAGGTTCAGTAACAGAAGCATGTTTAGGTGCCGAGCACAGAAATCAGCTTTCGACGGGCTGCTGCGTTTACTTCCGAGGTTAGTACAGCCAATTACACTTTCATCATCGCCTTTAAATCAAATGCATTTAACGCCGAGGTCAGACGTGGCCTTTAAATGGCAGGAGTACTCAGGGAAGTCCTCTGTGCATGAGACCGTGGTGGAAGAAGCTTTACTTCAGCAAAAGTAGCAAAACTAAAGTGTAAAAAAGTCCTGCATTCAAAAAACTATTACTACTGCGATTACTATACTATTACTACAATAAGACTTGTAGCTCGTTCTCTACCTTTTGTTTTTCTGCCCCGTTTAATTCATTGTTTTGTTTTGCAGCGGGAGCAGGGGAACACCACTGCGTTCCTCTGTGTACTGTGCTGCACTGTCTGTAGACGGATGACAAAGAAGTCTTTCTTATCTTAAAATACATCATATTGTATTATGTTGCATCGTTAATATTATTATAAATCTGCAGAGGAACTAAAGTTAATGTAGTAGGAGAAGAAGTGTTGTGTCATCGACTTATTGTAAGATATATGGGCATGATCTTGACCTCGATGTTGCCCTTTGTGTTTACATACCGACAGAACAAACAGCAGGGTTTTCCCTTCCATTATAAAGGCAATCCGCAGACATTGGCCATTTTTCTAACAGAGCCTGAAAGTCTTAATATTAATTGTTTTTCTTGTGTGGTTTTGTTTAAATTGTTTTATTTAGGATATTTTTTTATTTTCTTAATATTCTTAAGAATTAAAGGTTCGTTGCTCTTTGAAAGGGTGTGCTTGCATTATTATGCTATTATTATTATTAGGTCAGTGGCATACAATGGTCTTAAAATGAAAATAATATTGTTTATTGCAATTTCTGGGACAATATATCATTCAACTAAAGTCAGGACTAATATAAATCAGCAGAAAATGTAAAGATTTAAGTAAAGTACAAGTGCCTCAACGTTGTAAAACTACAGTACTTGAGTAAATGTACTTTAAATACTACAACGTGGACTTACCATTAGGATTCTCTATGGATTTCAAGTAGAGCTCCTTATATTTGTCGAAGCTGGGGATGTGAGCATCCTTCTTCAGGTCCCCAGACCCATAGAAGACGTCCTCCTTCGGCGCTTTTTCGGGAATCATCTCTGAAATGTTTGCTTTCCAAGTTAGCACGTTAGATCTAGCACGCTTCCAGCCTAGCTTCGTTGGTGTCAACAGCACGCTCAGATGGGTTTACAGATAATCACTATCAGCACTGCAGGACGGGAGGAAAGGCTGCACGGAGCTGCTGAAGCATGCAGCACAATGAAGCAATGCAGCTGCACAACTAGCTAGCAGCAAAGTTCATTCAGACTTCCTTGTTTGTCAGGATGTTTCCTTGTTGATATTTTGTTAGAACTTTGCGTGCAAAAGCCGCGTTTGGATCCAACACGTGCAGCTGTAGTTGTAAAGTAAAGTCCGGGTCAGTTGTGGTGCAGCTCCAGGGGTATTTCTGTCCGCTCCTGGTGGTGTGAAGTCCTGCACACACGGACACGGCTGAGTGGGTGTCCTGCTAAGCTAACAGGCTAAGCTAGCTCACTCAAGCACTAAAGGAAAACGCGCGGAGGCGGTGCCCTTCTGTTGTAGCTGTAAAGACTTCACGTGTTTTTAATTATCAAATTAAAAGCTTAATTTCAGTCAACAGAGTGTTTTTCATGCTGTCCGGGAGGCTGGAGGTGAACTGTTTCTGCCCCAGCGGTGACTCTTCTTCTCTTCTTCTCTTCTTCTCCTCTCCTTCTTCTTCTTCTTTTCTTTTGACAATGTTGAATTGACTGACAAGCAGCCAATCAGAGCTCACGGTGCGTTCGCGTACTGCCCTAAAGCTCCGAATTCAGCCAGTTAACGATGGTAATTGCGATCCCACGTTGCGTTCAAGTGGTTACGGTTGTCTTGGTAAAAGAAAAACATATATATTATTCATAATTTGTACAAATGAATTCAAAGTAAGAGATTCTTTAGGGTTCATCATACATAACTTTATTGTACTCTAATTTCTACATTATTATTATTATTATTATTATTATTATTATTATTATTATTATTATTATTATCATCATCATATTTATAATCATTATTATTAATGTTGTTCCTCGTCTCTTTATTTGGTACAAATAAATTAAAACTATGTGATTCTTTAGAAATGTGCCAGTTTTTTAAGGTACGAAGACGATGAAGAATGTGTATCAAAGGGAGTAAACCAGTTGAAGGGCCACAGCGGCCCGTTGTTGATCTCATGCATTCAAAATATGGCCTCTGATAGTTTAAAACATTTAAAAGAATGGTGATGAATGTGGTTTCAGGAGGTCGTTAAGTACGGCACAGATACAGATACTAGGCATGATCTCCAATGTTATTTATACTATTTTAATTCTGCTATTTTTATAATGGTACTTCAGACTCATGTACGTCAACACTGTGATTATTGTTCTGTAAATGCTCTTATTCTGTCTAATCTTGTACTAATTGTTATGTTTTTGCTGTGAAGCACTTTGAATTGCAACTCTTGTATGAAAGGTGCTATACAAATAAAGATTATTATTATTATTATTATTATTATTATTATTATTACTTAATTTTATTAAATTACAATTTTCATTTAAAATAACAACAATAATAAACGTTTCCATTGTTGTTGTTGTTTTTGTAATAAATGTAGATCTTCCTCTCGACTTCAGCAGCCATGTTACTTAGTTATATGGTGTGTCTTATAATATAATTACATGTTGTGTGGAGCCTGAAGGCCTGTTTGGATCATGTACAGAATAATAAAATGCACGCAAAATCCCCTAAATAATTACCAATGATTAAATAAACAACTTTTACTTTGAGCTGTTGACGGGTATATTTAACCTTTAATAAAGGTCCAATTATTTTAAAGGTGGGTTATTTACCCCTTGTCGTTAGATCGTTTGTTACACTGACTTCTACTTCCATCTACGGAAAGTAACACATTAACTTTTGTACTGTACTTAAGTACAATTTTAAAGTACTTTTACTTTATGTAAGTATTTTCACTTTATTACAATTCAGAGGCAAATATTGTACTTTTTACTTCACTGCTTTATTTAATAACTATTAAATAAACAGATTCATATTAATAATACAAATACATTATGTTGTTTTATTATAGGTGAAGATGACATAAGACCAGCAGTATATAAAGTACATATACAATCCATTCTGCATCATCAGGACTTTAAGTATATTTTGATGCCAATACTTTAGTAAGTGAGATTTTAAATGCAGGACTTTTACTTGTAACAGAGTATTTTTACCCTGAGCTAATACTACGTTTACTAAATAAAAGAAATCTGATTACTTCTTGTGTAGTCGGAACTATACAGTCTATTTTATTATATTACCAGTGAAGGTCTGACAGCAGGGGGCGATAATGTTCAACTTTACATGTGTGTGTGTGTGTGTGTGTGTGTGTGTGTGTGTGTGTGTGTGTGTGTGTGTGTGTGTGTGTGTGTGTGTGTGCTAATACTTTAACTACGTTTTGCAGTATACAAGCAGGTAGTTCATCTACATTCATATTTGCATATAGATTCAAGTAGTAAATATTTCCCTCTGAGATGTAGCGGAGCGGAGGAGTGGAACGTGGCATGAGAAGGAAATACTCAAGTACATCATTTGTACTGAGTGCAGTACTTGAGTAAATGTACTTAGTTACATTGGTTTTGCTCTCTGGACGTCCCTCCGGCTCTTTCTGATGTCAAAGCTCTGGAGCGCTGAAGGTCAAAGGTCGACCTCAGGCCTGGACTGAAGGATCACGCGTCACAAAGACTGCTTTGTTTTCTCCGTGTTCAACTTCCACTTGTTGCTTTCTCCGTGTTTCTCTGCATCGCTGCATTTCTTCAGACATTAAAACTATTTAGTGAGACTTTGCACTTTTACTTGACTACATGAAAAGAGGGAAACACTTTTATGTGACAGTGAAAAGTCAACTATTGGATGGATTCACGTGACATTTGATTGACAGGTGATACTCCGATTATTCCTCTAGCGCCCTGTGGAACATTTTAACAGAAGTATTGTCTTTGTAAGCGTGTCGACTTTAGCATCAAGCCTCACATGGCTTATATTGTACCTTTACAATGTGTTTATGGCACACTGCTGATCTGAGCTCAGGGTCAATCAAAACAAACAGCGTCGACGTGGAAATTCTGTTTTTATTGTTTGTACCAAACTTGATTGAAGTAAATGGAGTTTTCCAGAGTATAACAAACACATCAAGTGCAGCAGAAACTGAGACAGAGACACAGTGTACACGCTCATCGCTACTGATTGAGATGGAAAAGGTCAGAGGTCACACAAGCAGCACCATTACCTTACAAGCCTTGAGAAAAACACACACATACACACCTGCAGGACTTGAGCCAAACTGGGGACCAACAACATGCACGTTGATTAAAAAAGTTATGGATCCGCAGAGTGGCCTAAAACCTTCTGAGCGTGAACTCCTTCAGGCGTGTGTGTGACTGAAAACATCCAGAGAAACCTTCTTGAACCAAATGATGATACCAAACCGCACACACAGTCCTCCTCAGTAACACATCCTTACTACCAGACAGGAGTCAACACACAACTTGGACTGTCAAAGATCTCATGATGTTACAAATCAAATACAAATACCTGACAGGTAGTTGAAGTCTTATATACAGACTGTGAGGGAGTCAGAGGTCACACTGGCACTGGGTTCAGTAGAGGCCACTATGTAAAGAGGGACATCTGCTCCCCTTGAATGTTGCATAACAAAAAGCTCTTCTTCACTAAGGCTCACGAACACACTGCTCGAGAAACAAAAGCTGCAGCTTCAAGAGTTCAAGTGTTTCTGCATCGAGAAGGCTCACGGCGTGCAGAGAGGAAGCATTTACGTCCCGCAGTGTGCGTGTCCTCGGTGTGCTACGATTGGTCTTGGCATCAACACACACATCAAACACGGTTTCCTTCAAAAGAACTGGTTGATATGGAATTTAAAAAGTGCTTAAATCTGAATTTTGTAAACATAATTTATTTTTACTTTAGGCTGATTGGAGCACCAGGTGACTCGGGTCACATGGTCACAGCACGTTATTAAATGAGATTGCGTCGGTTGTGTTGTGTACATATTGATATTTGACATTGTTCGTCATCGTCTGAGAAAATAGCAAAAATCAAATGCTGAAAATGTGACGTTTTATATCATTAACTCAACTGAACTATAAACAAATATCTTTAGTTTTAGGAACGTTGGGGTCTCAGCTGACACAAGTCTGCACACCACCGCAGGTTTTAGGTTGGAGTACAGTACAAACTTTATGGGGGCCAAAGATGCCGACAGTGAAGAGCATTTTGGGAAACCCGGCACATCAGTAGCAGTTTGTTGCGTCTCCTTCGTACTTCAGCACATTGGATTTGAATTTTTAAAGAAATACTTTTGCATCAAAGTCGTGACTCGCTTTTTAATTTGATGTTACATCTGTGTCAAGAGACGTTTCTATTTTGTTCAGTGCCCGTCAGAGAAGTTTGTCTTGGACCCTCTGAAGTCCCCCAGACATCAGCACACACTCTGATAACTGAAAGTGCATCAGGCTGTCAGAAGGTGAACCATACGACTCGATAGACAACGTTTAAAAACCTACTGGTCGACTCGTGTGATCATTCTCCTGCTGCTTTGTCCCGACAGCGTTCACGCAACACGGATACAAAAACTCTCAAATTAAAGCAGAAAGTCAGAACTTAAAGCTCATTCACTAGAAAGTAGGAAAAAGGATTTTGACATTTCTAAAAAGAGATTCTTTTTTTATTTTTAAGATACGTCTTACTGAAGGCAACAGAAAATACAAACACCTAACGCCCAGGCACCAACAACCAACCCTCATGTTAGTGAAGATAAAAGCATGAAGCTAAAACACATCACAACACATCTGCACTGGAGATCAGCTGATCGTCGCTCCACTCAGCTTCTGATCTTTAATTTCATTCTGCAGAATCTCTTCTGAAAGTCTGCAGCTGCGATGAACTTTATCACCGCGTTTGCGTTTTTCAGCTCAACACTTGGAAAGACAAACAAATAATTTACCAGAAAAGCTTGAATTAAATTGAGCCGAAGCGAAACACAATGAAGATGCACATGTTGCTTTACGAGCATCAGATGGAAGACAGGCGGCCCGCTGCACCCTGACACATCCCAGCTTCTGTCCACAATACCTCCAATGTTGTTTATTTTCAGGACACATCAAAAATATGACTAACAGTACAAACATTTGCCCAAAACACCAGACTTACATTAAAGTCAAATAAAAAAAGTTATGAAAAATGTTTTCTTACGAAAGAAAATGCTATGAATAAGGCCATTGATAACGTTATGTAATAACAAGTTGCTGTTTACAGTTTGCTGTGGAACCCACATTGTGTTTCAGATTAGGTACAACTGTCAGAAAATGACACTTTTACAGAGTACAGTGGAAAATAACTGGTCTCAATTCAGATCCACAATATACAATATTAATAATAAAATGAGTCAGGGAGTGGAAACAGGAAAGAGAAAGTAGGAAACGACACCTGTCTTGCATTCCCAGAAAGGAACATGCCTTCAGAGCTCATCGATCCCACATCTTTTGTTTTTTTGGGATAAACTAAAATCCAACATTAGTAAACCGAGCAGACGATTCATCGAGTCGCCCGACGAAGCACAATCCACTTTCACAGCTCAGCCGGGCAGAGACGGGTCGGCTACATGTAGTGGACACACTGATCAGTCAGAGGGTTTGTAATGTGTCATTTCTACTGGCTGAGGCCCGAGGGGGGGCCTCTGGTATAAAACAGTGCATGTGCCTTAAAACAGTCTCTTCAAAAAAGACAAAAACACGGTGGACAGTCTTCTTCTCTTTTGTTGGGGCACGTTTTACTAACATTGGCGTGTTGACCGACTGGAAGAGAAAGCCGGTGTGAACACAGGCCGAGTGGGAACAGAGTGATCTTTAGTGAATGTGCAAAGAACTCAACCTAAATAGAAAACAAATGTATATAGTCGAGAGCATGACGGACAGGTGCCCGGAAATAAAGTTTGAAAACAAGACAAAAGAAAATAAAATGAGTGAGGGGGGGGGGGGGAAACGTGATAAAACAGTAGCAAACATTTACAAACGCTTTTCTGAAGCTCGACGGGACAACATCAGGAAGATGTCCTTGGTGGAAAAAAAAGGCCAAAAGAAGACCCGCCTGGTGCCTTGTCCCAGACTAAACCGGAGCCCTTCGGCGTCACAAGTTGTTTTTGTTCATTTTATTTTGCTTAGAAACATATCGGCCACATAAAACGGGAACGTTAGGAGTTTGAGAAGCCTTCTGGATCCATGTTAATGTTTTACCATTTCAAAAACACACCTCACGCACCATCGGGACCGGTTGTTCTAGTCGTGTGTATTTTCATTATACATATTCCTTACTTCTGCGCACGCGTCTTCTTCCAATTTAATATCATTTATTGTCAACAGGAGGCACAACATGGCTGCCGTGCCATCACAAACAATCTGGGTTAGTTTGGGACAAAGTGATTGGTGAAGTGACAACCGGGTCTTCAGAGGAGGTTCTTTATGTTTGATTTGTTTCAAATTGATTATTAAAACACATACAACCACCCACACACACACTTATACACACACACTCTCACACACACACACACACACACAGAGAACATCACCGTGTTTTTCACACTCAAGTCCATTACAAAAACCAGATATGTACTGCAAAATCTGGTTTTGGGGAGGGTGGGGTTACAGGGGAGGGAGGGGGTCCTGGGACTCTTGCAGACTGACGGGTGTGTAGGGAGGAGAGGCAGTGACCGAGGCTCTGTAGATTATTGGAGAAAGATGTTTCAGGTAAGAAGGAGCTGAGCTGTACGGCGACTGAAGGCTAGAAGGAAGAAGTCCGGCAGGTTGGGGTTCGGGGGGGGGGGGGGGGGGGGGGGGGGGGGGGGGGGGCAAGTCGAGATCAGGTTTGATGTTGGACATAAAACCAAACTGGCTGTCTTGGCTTGAGGAAGGATCTCGAGGTGGGTTTGTAGACCAGGGCATCTAAGTGAAAAGTTGCTTGCAGTCTTGAAAATTAAAACTCCTCCTGCTCCTCAGCATCCGGTATCACAAAACCCTCCTGGAGACACAGCGTGAGAGAGAGAGGGGGAGACATGAAATAACAGCACCACACACACTGAACTCTGGAGCTTTAGGAAGCAGGTCCCTAGTTTCTAGTTGATCCTAAGAAGTTATTGACAAAACATCTTAAGCCTTATTGTTAGGAGTGGGGAGGAGGTCTTTAAAGAGGCTTCACAGTTTCTCAAGTGAAAGGAAGGAAAATGGCGGAAAGACAAACGGGTAGGAAACATATTCTCCAAACGGGGAATGAAAACAAGTCACTTAAAACTCTACAGATACGCTTGTGCAGGGACAATGTTGGTGTTCGATCTCATTACCTCCACCCAAAGCAATAAAGCTGTAACACCAGCAACGTGATCACAACACCAACATATTTGGCAACTGAAGAAAATGCAACAGTGTGGTTTATAGATTTACACGCCAAGCAAAGTCCCGACTTATTATACGAGCCAGCAGGCACAGAAACTGTTTCACTAAGTGCTGAATGACCAGCATGGTAAATAATATATATAATATATAATAATAATAAGTATCAGCGCGTCAAGAAACTGCACAAGTAGGCTCGTGTTTCCAAACACTCCTTAATTAACGCAACAGATGTTCATTAGATAAAATAGTATTCACCATTACACCGTTTATAATCTAAAGACTACATTCTATGATTAGGCCCGTACGTTTTATGCCCATTATCACTAAAAGTGCATTTTTAGCTTCGTTGGCTTGATGCCTCAAAGTCTGACACTATCGCAAATATCAAATCAGGTGTAGCAGCATCACAAACAAAGAAGTACAGATAAAAAGAAATAAGAATAAGAGAAATATAAACCATACGAGAGCAGTTCAAGTCAAAGTGACACGATGCAGTGGTAAATAGCAGCACGTCAGCCGAGCCCCGGCCTCAGTGAGCGAGCTGCATGCCATTCCTCTGCAGGAATTTACAGCGCCATCAGCAGTTGTTAACAGCCGAGCAAATGGGCTTTAATCTGGTGCTGAACTCAGAACATAACGGTTTATTTTTAGAGGATATTTCTAAGAATAAGACTGGCGAGGTTTTAGAAGCGTTATTCTTAACAAATCGCAGGAAAATACCTTTAAAAAAAAAGATCCGTAATTTCCTAAAACAGCTGCTCAGTTTGTTTTTATAGATCAAACAATCAGGAGGAAATGGAGCGTTTGTCAGGGACTATTTTCAGCAGAGGATTAATCCACATTTGGTGCTCTAGTGAGTATTTGTGGCGGCAGGACAGAGTGTGTGGGGTTGAGTGAAAATAAACTAGTGTGTGTTCATGGTGATGGAGGAACACGCGAGTGCAACAGTGAGGCTCACTGATGTGTTTCTAATAGTTTAACAACCATGGAGCTCTGTGTCAGAGGACGAGGATCCATCAGGCTTAGATACACACAACACTTGTGAGTGGATTCATTCACTGATGGTTCTTTATATATCCTGTTGAGTAATTTAATCTTACTAAATGCTGATATTTTTATATCCTTGACTACTTGGTCTTCAGAATAAATGACAACATTCTGTGAGAAACTCACGTCTGTGGCGTAGAGGATGTCGATGATCCTCTGCAGTGTGGGGTCGCCCTCTCCTTCTTTCTCCTGGCAAATCAGCTCAATGTTCCGCAGCTTACCAAAATAAAAGTCTCTCTCCTTCTCCATGTCCTGAATGGTAGATTTCAGGAGCTCCACCTTTGGGGGAAAAGGGTCAAAATAACATCACGTTTTGTTTCTGTATTTTCAGGTGACTCACGTTACATGCCTAATGATTATTAATATTTGAGCAGTACTGAATGTCTTGTTTTATATACATTTGAAGTTTCTACTGAAGTTTTTTGAATGAAGCTTTTAATGTTTGTCGTAATATTTTATCAGCCAATTTTTTGAATCTTTAGTCTTTTTTTCTTCAACTATCTTTAACAAATATAACTAGTCAGTTGTGTTAGATTGCTGATAATACAAAGCGTAACGTCCTTTGTGTGCGGCTATGAAGGCTGATGCACACCTTCAATGTCTTTAGATGCAGAGGAATTTTCCAAAGGCTTATAAAAGAACAGTTTGTTTGCCTTTTGGACTTTACAACGCTCTGGAGTTATTGGAAATGTTTGGATCACACGAGTCGGAAACAACCCTACGCAGCCCACGCTGGAATCTTATTCTACAAACCGCATAATACTAATAATATTAATAATATTAGTGTAGCCTTTTCAAAGATGCACAGAAACAAGAAGAAGTTGCTCAGCTCTGAAATGTTGATGTCCACCTTATGACTGAAGCTTCGAACTGTTCGGCACAGCCCTAGTTGTTTACTTGCTTAGTTATTATATGTGGTTTTATTACAGAGCATAGTGGTGTGCTGACCTCATTCATGAGCTCCGCCCTCTCCTCGTCACCACCTCCCATTCCCTGCTTCCTCGCACTGACGTGAGCCAACTTGGGCGCTACCTTGGCAACGGGTGGCCTCTGAGGAGCTGAAGAGGCAAGAAAAGTAGGTTATTGATGTGCAACGCTTTACAGCATTTCTTTTTAAATGACAAACTGTGCGACTCTTACCTTGACCGAAGGCCTTTTTAGGGTTTTTGGCGAGAGCCGACATGCCGGTGTTGGGTATGGGCATGGCATCCTGGCCCTGCCTCGCCTCCAGTGGGTCATACTCCTTCCCATCGTAGTTGGCATCAAAGAACTTCTTAAACCACTGGACAAACTCAAAGTTGTCCTGGAACTTCCCCTTC
The DNA here is from genome assembly GCF_900634415.1 of Cottoperca gobio. Classification (NCBI taxonomy): domain Eukaryota; kingdom Metazoa; phylum Chordata; class Actinopteri; order Perciformes; family Bovichtidae; genus Cottoperca; species Cottoperca gobio. Next base: position 1,607,970 of record NC_041361.1, read on the forward strand.
ACCAGTTTGTCTACTGGAATGATCTGGAAGCAAAAGGAGGGAGAGAGTAAAGACCAGGATGTTTGGACAGATGTCTGCCTGGTAGCTTCAGGTTTCATTTCTGTTGGTGTGTGCGCCACGGCTAGATCTGTTACAAGTTCAGCATAACTGTCAATACAGCTTATGTGTTATGGTAGAAACGATGACCCCATGCTGAACAGAATAAATACTGTGGTTTCATACTCAGCTCTACTAAATAATATTTAGCCATTTGTGGGTATTATAGTAAAAGAAATGCTGTGTCATTACCGACACATGCATCAATACCCAAGTAGCTCTTAAAGGAAGTAAGATTAGGTAACCTTCTGTCACAGCCAATGAGCAAAAACACAGACAACCAAACCAGCTTTACTGCGACACTGATATAGAGGCAGCTACTGACCTGCTGGATTAAAGTGATGGACTAACAATGTATGAACTGTAAAGGATGCTGGGCCCAGTTAAATGTCTCCAGTACTAGCATCTATATTAAACACAAAGCTAGTCAGGATTGAAGCCACAGTAAGGAGAAGAGAGCCGTAGTAAAAATAAAAAGACATCAGCAGCAAATCCAAGTACTCAGCAATAGAGGAAGCCGACATCAGTCGACAATACACAAAGCATGAACGAGAGCAAAGTTCACAATGCAGGCACAATGCCGGGGATTATAACTCTGAACAGCAATGAATACCACTGATGCTCGACAAGTTCAAGCATCTGTTACACTGATGTCTGAAGCAACACAGTCCAGGCCTTTCAGACAGAGCACAGAGCCACAGTAGCAAGTTAAAACAAATGCACTACAGACAGGAAGTTGATATATGAATAAATGATTATCAATAGTGCTGCAAGCTGCTGCACTGTTCAGTTGGAAAACAAATGACTAAGATGGATCTGCCACACCCCTTATAATCTTTGCCGGCAATATCAAGACATTAAAAAGTATCCAGAACAGCAATTACAAACGCTTTCCATTTCCTATGAAAAATCTACTTCTTGAAGAATAAAACTGAAACAGTGTAGTTTGACTTGTGCATGCATGTTTTCTCTGTAGGCTACAAGGCAGCAGCTGAAAGATATGTTACACCATTATGCTCATGTTAGGCCAACTAAACCATGTTTATTTGATTTTAGTGGACAAAAGGGGCTTAGAAAATACAGCTGAGCATTTCAATGTGCATCTCTGCGTATGAAATCGTGTCTTGTTACTTTGTGACAGGTGCACACACCGAGTGCACCTGCACAATGTAAATAGTATCCAAAGAGTGGCCGACAAGCCAACAAAGGGCTAAGAAAAAACAAGGTGACTCATGACCAGATCAGCAGAGGCAGCTCAGCTGCTTGGGAGGGAATGACGGGAGTTTTAGTTTGCATACCAGTAAGGAACGGCAGAGTCACTCCAAACATATTATAATAATTCCTCTTCTCCGTAGAAGCAGTTGTTACAGTTTCTGATTTGAAATATTTGCAGTCCTTTATACCTCGTCGCTCTATAGATGATTATTCTTTACAGCGCATGTGACTAGAGAGGGAAGTATAGTAAGTATAGTTACAAGGTTTTCCCCACCACAGAAAAGAGTGGGCGGGTTGCCCAGTAATATTATACAAAGTGCGAACTAATCCTCAACGACCAGCCAACATGATTCATGGTCACTCATTTTCAGGGCTACTGATGGCGGCTGTGAAGAAGTCCGCGGCTGTTAAGATGCTGTTCATGTGATACAAACACTTCAGCTGCTCCACAGTAAAAGCTTTCAGCCAACCAGTGGAATGTTTTCCTTTTAAAGCAGCACCAGAAGATGCAGCCCTCCATCAGATGTGGACCCGTCTGTGTGCAGATTCCTTGTATTTGTATAGTCTGTAACTTTATAGTCAGTGATATTGTCAGACAGAAAGCATGTTTGATCAGGATCTTTCAATAACATGTGATGAGTTACATCCATGTTGGCCATTTCCCCAGTATTTTACATATTATCAGATTTTAGTCTTACAGAAAAAGCTGTTTTCTGGAGGCCAGTAGTCCTTTGTTGGAGGGTTTCACCTGCAGCCATTTCCATGTGATGCTTTTATGCTAGCAGCCAAAAGTAATTTTCCTACATTGATGCAGAATTTTTGCAATCAACTTCAATTCCAAATATTTTCATACTATTTGTATTAATCCATTATAAACAAGCCAAAATATAGAAAACCACTTGTACAGCACCTGCATCACAGGCTCTCATCACCGCTGCTCCCAGCAATGACACACGTATAAACTGTATGAACACTTTGCATGTGATGAAATACATAACATATGTTTTTTAAAAAGTCTCTTTTGCCCCCAAAGTAGTCAATAGTGAAACAACAAAATGTGCTCTCCAATATCAGATATTTCTTTATACATTCCCAGACCATTTGCACTCATGTTGGATGCATCATGTAATTTTAATCGGACACGTGTACAGTGCAGTAGGCGTGTGGTTACTTACTTTGTCGGCTCCTATCTTTTTGAAGGAAACTTGCAGAAGCTTGAAGTTATGAATGTATTCGTGCTCCAGCTTGGCAGTAAATTTAACTTTCTTCAGAGGCACGGAGTTGGGAAACAGCATGTCCATGAACTGGCAGTAGGCACCACCTGGACAATTGAAATGATAAAAAATGATCTTAAATAGTGATGCACTTTAAAAGCTCGGGGAAGAAAGAATGCACAAAAAAACTCACTTTTTTTAAACTTTAAAAAAACAATATGAGAGAGATAGATGATAGATATATCTATATATCTTTGTGTTTTTATTGATGAAAAGCACACTGAATTGCCCCCATGTACGAAACGTGCTATACAAAATCACTTGCTATTGCGACACACTAAAACCGGAGGGTTTAGATATTTAATGTCAGATCGACAATCTGCAGAAATACAACACATGCATGCACATGCAGATGGGTGTGAAACTAGGAGTGACAAATATTAGCAGTTAATAGGTTTAAAAGCAAGAGGGAAAAGATTATGCATCTTGCAGCAGAAGGTCCAACACCAGTCACACGGTCATGAAAAATATCACACATGCATACACTCATGTGAAACTGTTTATCATTAATAAAACATTTCTTACCTGTACACAACATTTCTATCTTGGTGAGGTTCATCTGTAGCGAGTCATTGATCCAGACCAACATGTCATGACGACTTAAGTTGTCACTGGTCACTGAGGTTGAGTACACGTTCACAGCCATTGTCGGTCACCTGCTGACACAGAGGACAGAACCAGCGTGAGAAAGATTTACATGATGACTGGTTTATCTTTCAGAGGGGCCGGTAGGGCAACGGGTCACAGCCAAATGTACCAACATAGCCACAAAACTGGTGGCTTAAAGTTAATATGAATCATTCATGCTGCGTCATCATTTTTCACTATAAACTGGTCTGTAAATAACATGACTAAGCACTGCCTAATGCAGATACCCGCAAAGCAACTATGGTCATTACTTCATAAATGATTTGTATAGAGACAGATAAACGATGGCCTTTAAATTATAAAACATTTACTCATTATTTTGTGTCAAGACTTGTGCTGCATCTGTGATCTGCCAGGCATTTTCTCGATTCACCATATGGTTTGTAAAATTACAGAATATAATACACAAAACGCCCATTACAATATCCCGTAGCCCAAAGTGATCTCTTCAAATTCCTTTTTAATAATATTTAGTTCAATATCATATAAGACAAAGAAAAGCTGCAAATATTCACATTTGAAAAGCTGAACCAGTGGATTCTTTCAACGTGAGCAATAATATCAAAAATTGCAGATTAATATTCCTTCAATCGACTAATCATTTCACTTCCAAGTAACTCCAAAAATATAGCATTTAGATTTATTGTAATATTAAATCACATTTTTCCCAGATTATAGCAACAGTATTGTTAATTACAGAGGTCAGAACTACAAATAAATTAACTTAGGTTTTAAGTCATCATGTATTCACTACAATCATTGCAGATAATGTAATCTCTCTATAAATAAATAAATAATAAAATAAAGGTATCTAGTTACAGCAGAAATACTCATCCACAGTCTATGCTGTGGCTCATCTCCAGCTTACACCAGACCAGTTATTTCCTCAACAGCTGAAAGTAATAGCTGGGGGGCCCTATAAGAAAAAGACTTGACTCGACTATTGTATTTGAAAGGGGAAATAAATCTGATCTTGGTGTTTATGATTTTACATGGAAATGAGACATGACACTAAATATGAAAACATTCTGTCATGTGTTAGTGAAAATATTCAATCAATTGAATATCCCTCATATTAAGTCACTCTTAATAGAGGTTGTGTTGACCATTTACCAAATAAAACTATTGAATTTTACTCTTCATTGTCACTTATTCCCCATATATAATAGCAAACTAATGGCTTCTATGTGCATTATATGACCAGAGAGTTGTCAGATGGTGAGGAACCAAACATTCAGTATGTAATGCAGTCAGCTGCAGCACTAAGTTACTAAGCAACTAGACGTTCCAGCTGATCGCGAGTAACGGTTAGCTGAAAGCAACAGGGCCGTTAGAAACTTATACAGCTAACAGCAGCGGCAGTTAGCTAACTGACCAGCTAACCTAGCTATGCGGCTACCCAACCGACATGTATGAGCCGTTATAACCAACAAGCTACCACCTGACGATTGGTCAAATGAAATGTACAATGTCAAATGTACATAGTTACGACTTGCAACGTTAGCTAAAATGTAGCTACGTATCTGTCACCGGTTAACCTCGAACACGACACATTACGGAGACGTTTTCCCCGCCCTGAACTCCCCAAGCATCCCGCTAGCTTGAGTTAGCTTGTCACTGTTGAATAATGCGGGCAACTTTCAGTATCGGAGCTCGAAGGCGCTGGCTTTGTCTGCATTTCTGTACAGTTACAGACGCAGCTGGCTATATATATATATATAAATATATTGGAAGTCTTGCCCTAGCAGCTTTACTCGAGATAAAACGGTTACGTTCCTGCTAGCATCTTAGCTAACAGAGCTTAGCCACCGTTTCACATGCCGGTGGCTAATAACGCAGAATTACTACGCGTTTCCGCGACGCTACACCTACCTGGAGTAGATTGGCTTTCACAGATCTCGGACACGGTGATATTAATATTTTTCTCGGTTGTCACTCAGTGTCCTAAAACGGTATATCTGTGATTGTTGCGACGTTATAACCACTTCTGCTTTTTCTCTTCTTCTTCTTCTTCTCGGCAGCTCACGTTCACTCTACCGGCAGCGGAAGAACCAATTTTATGACGTCAGTACGGAACGGGTAACGCCTAAACGTAACAACGGCGTGACGCTATTATTGCGGATACGTCAAAAAAAACAACACAGGATTTATAGTTGATTTAAATGTGTTTAATAAAAAGCATTTCTAATGAATTATCTCTGGTATGTGTGGGAATCATGAAGCCATGTGCTCGGATTTATAGATACTGAGGAATAAATAAGTATTTGGATCTTCATATTTATTCAGTTAACCAATTACATTTTCTGTAAATGTCATTTTAACACATGAATGCTGTTTTAAAGATTTATTTACACTGCCAGGAATACATACAGGTAAGGGTAAGAAAGGAACCCTTTAATAAATCACCTACAGTATGAGATAATAAAAAAAATGTAAATACAACTATACAAATTCATTTAGATACATTACATGGTAATTATGAGGTAAAAATAATAGATAACAGATAACAAACTTCCGCTATGGGACACAAGTGAAATAAAGAAGCCATCCCTGGGATCATTATGAGATTTATTTCAGTTTTTGGTCTTGTCAACAATCCAACAATCACTTGCCCAAATATTCACCATGCCCTCTAAAAATAATAATACAAATATATATATATTTGGTACAGTAGAGATGATATGGATATTTCAGTTTCCCCTCCACACTTGAACATTGATTGAACATTAACACGTCTCAATCCATTCCTCTGATGTTTTGTGCTAAAATACTGTCCAGTCCACTTACACCAAAAACAAAATCAGTTCTCAAAAACATTTGTTCATGATACATGAGTCAGAATAGATCACGCTTTGTATTTTATACGATCATCGGTCAATGTGGCCACGTACCTCAGTAGTCTTGCATTATCACAAACACTTTATCAGAAGAGAAGTAGTAAATGTAAACATTTGGTGTCAATTGTTGCTAACAATAGTATGTCAGTTACAGCCAGTTCAACAAGTATTACATATATATATATACACAATAACAAACACAATTTAATGTAGGATCATTATCTGCCATCTTTTGTGGCTTTGGAGGACAAAGTGTTGGCTGTGCACACAAACTGCATAAGTGACACAATGCAAGATACTTGAGTGCATAGGTGACAACATGGCCCAAAAAAGCCTGTCTGTGAGCTGGCTTATAAAAAGTTGTAGAATCCTCCATACTTCATTTATGCTCCACCAAGTGACATGTAGTGGCGGAAATAACCCTCCACACAATCACACACATTCTATACACAACCTAACCTCCCCTATCTCAGTTGCTGCACTTTTAGAGAGGGGTGACGGGGAGGTGGTGGGCGACGGAGGTGGTGGACGAAGGAAGCAGCTCCTCACAGGCAAAATAGTCCTTCAGCGGAGCGAAGAGGTGACGGATGACCGGCACGCACCACGCCTTCCCCAGCACCTTCTGCCTCTGAAGACGGGTCATGTTCCTTACGTCGGTGTAATGTTTGGGGAAACCAAAGATCCTGGTGGAGAATAAAGGAGAAGGCACGTAGGTGTTAGCTGAAGTTCAACTTATATAATAATAATAATAATAATAATAATAATAATAATAATAATAATAATAATATTGAAATTATATATATATATAATTTTTTATATATTTATTATTGTTATATAAATATATTTAAAAGAAATACATATATATTCTTTTTAAATATATTTATATAATAATAATAAATATATAAAAAATTATATATATAATAATAATAATAAATATATTATATTATAATAAATATATATATATATATATATGTATATATAAAATAATAAATATATATATATAATAATAAATATATATATAATTGCGTCTTATATATATTTTTTTTATATATTTTATTACATATTTACTACTTGTTAGTCTTTAATGAAGCCTCCCAGCGAAAGCATTTTACACGCTTGTTCTTGTATAACTATATAATTCTTGAGTGACAATTAACATCTTGAATCAAGTTAATCATCTTTGATAATTGATTTATCATGTAAGTCAAGCAAAAATGCAAAATAATCTCTGGTTCCAGCTCCTTAAATATGAATATTTGCTGGTCTTCTTATTCTTTTATGACGGTAAACGGAATATCTTGAGGTTTTGGACCATTGGTCGAACAAGACATGTGAAGACTTACTTTTTCTCATGTCTAATGTTTTATACACCAAATGATTAATTGAGGAAATAAATGGCGGATTCATTAAAGAGTTGGGGCTGACTGTCAAACTGTCAGAATGACACTTCTGTTGAAATGCCCTCAAGCAGTTTGCTGCAGCCACACGTGTTACGTACACCAGCATAGTAAAAGAAAATCTTAATTGTCCCTATAATTGGTTTTGTTGGGTTGCTACCCTATGATTATCTGGCTCCAGGACAGCACGTTGGGAGCTGCTGCGAGAGAAGTTCACACATTCTGTGGATAAAGATGATCTCAGACATACAGGTGATCAGAGTAACGTGTGTTGGCTTTCTCTTCTGAGCCCAGAGACACCTGCGTACAACAATGAAGACTAAAAAAGTCCAGAGTGGCAAAATTCACTTACACGAGTAACAGAGTCAAAACATAAAACTGGCTTTGAAAAGAAAACGTCTTTTAAAGCAGACCAAGTTATTTATTTCCTGATTTATTTTGGTATACTCCTCCTTGTCTCTCCTTTCAGATACTTCACTTCCTGCCCTCGTGTGTGATTCCCTGCCCCGCCCTGATCAGGTTCACCTGTTCCTCATCACCTCCCCTCCCTTGTGTATTTAGTCTCTGCTCCCTCCCTTTGTCTGGTCTGTTTCAGTAAGCGTCCCAGATATATTCCTTGCGTCGAGTATTTTTGTTACTCCGTTCAGTTTACTGTTTCTTTTTGCCTTTTTAAGTAAAGAGGGTTCCTGCTGGTGCCAGAGCAACACTGTGATTACAAACAAACTCTTAAACATAATTATTATGATGCCTACTTTTCTAGTTCAGTGATCCAGAGGTTGTCCTCTCTGCCGCTCTGGAGGACAGGCAGCAGAGATCTGAGTCCTTTGCCCTGCTTCAGAGAGTTTGCATTGGTGGTGATCGTCCTCACCTTGGTGACCTGGAATACAAACGACAACGTGAGTCATTATTTATCCCTTTCTTTTTAATGATCATAAATCAGAATTGTTTTGTGAAAAGGCACATTCAGCACGTAAAGTAGAGGGACTGTAGATGTTCAGTCACTGACCCTGGCTTCTCTACTGATCTCTAAACAGTCCTGGAGATTCAGCTTGTCGTTCTGGGACGCTATGATGGGTCTGATGGGAGATGAGCAACAAACACGCAAACTTTATTTTCTACTTCTGTTTTTTGAAAACAGGGAAATGAAAGAGAACACTTTGAAAAGCAGAAACACAAACTATAGTAGACCGACGTGACCACAATAACATATTACTCAAGTCAGAAACAGTTCGTAATACAACCTTTAATTTCTGTTTAATCGATCGCCTCACCTGCTCATCCCCGGGATGTTTCCCCAGAAGTAACGCGCTCTGTGAGCTGGGCTAACTTTGACTGCGTCCACCAGCACCGGGTTGCACTGTCGAAGAATCAGACCGCAGCAGTCACTCTCTGACTTTAGAACATGTTAAAGAATAATAGCAGCGCAATAAGGAAGGAAAACAGGAAGGCAGAGGACAAAGAAACAGGAAGAAGAAGAAGAAGAAGAAGAAGAAGAAGAAGAAGAAGAAGAAGAAGAAGAAGAAGAAGAAGAAGAAGAAGAAGAAGAAGAAGAAGAAGAAGAAGAAGAAGAAGAAGAAGAAGAAGAAGAAGAAGAAGAAGAAGAAGAAGAAGAAGAAGAAGAAGAAGAAGAAGAGTGCTCAAGATAAAAAACAACTGGACGGGGCGAACCTCGAGGAAGCGGCAGATGTTGACTTTGTCATGCGTGTTCATGAAGACCACGTTCTCAAACAGCCAGAAGAACGGCTTGGGGTCTTCCTCTCGGGGCTTCAGCAGCTGAAGGATGCGGTAGAACTCAAAGAACAGCCTGCCGGTGCCCTCTGCAGGAGAGAGGAGGGAATTACAGCAAAGCAGAAAGGCTCCTTGATATTGCCCTCGTTTCAAACACTAATATAAATATAATCTGCATAACAATGGCGATCTGATCAAAGCATTGCAGAGGCCAGAAATATTCTTCACACGGATCTCATCTGTTTATCTTGGGATATTGTAGACAAATGAAATACGGAGCCGGGAGAGGGGGCTAATATTCCAAGAAGATAATACCCCGTCGTGGTTTATAACTGATCAGGTGTGACATTAAGGATTTCTTCCTTTAGTTATTTGATTAACTGGGTAAATCTACAAACAAAACTGCTTATTTTGTCTGAACAGTCCAAAAACTTTTACTTTTTGAATTTACAAATATGTGGAAGTCGACTGTTTGGCATTAATTACACAATTAATAAATTCTTATTTGAAGACTAAGTGCATTACAACACAGTCACATACCATAGAGGCCTTTCCTAGACGGGTTGACGATGGAGAGGTCGTTACAGGGGCTGCCGCCGATCAGCAAATCAAACGGACCCCACCGCTCGATCTGTCAAAGAGGAACACGGCGCTGGTTCAGGTTGTGTGTTCAATGGTTAATGTTGGGTTATAAATGACTCAAAACAACAAGATGAGACTTTCAAACTGAAAATCAAGAAGAAGAATTGTAAGGATATGAATACATACATGTTCCTGGTTGATGAACCGGGCGTCACCGACATGGATGATCTTCCCATCGTGGTTGACGGTCGCCACAGCAATCGAATCCTCGCAAATCTCTGAGGCAACACATTTCTCCACTTTGAAGCCGAGATCCTTCAGGACCAGGTAGCCTGAACAAATCCAGACACACAAACATGTCAGGAAGAAAACTCCTAAGGAATAAGATCCTCTGATCAAACTCTTAATACTATACAAGCTATACTATCCCGAGGAGGAACACATTTCCTAAAAGCATCGTAAGAATAAGCTGTTAAAAATCTATCCGAGGAACCTTCCTTACTACGAGGCGTTTCCTTTAAAGCATCGTAAGAGAAATGATCGTACATTAATGAATTAACATTTTGGTTTAATATGAGCTTAAAAGTAATGTCTGCCTTCAGTTCTCAGAACAACTCCAGGACTAAACAACTTACTGTTCAAAGATTAAAGTGAATTCATCTTCAGACGGCCGACTGTTAGATAATTATGCGCTCGCTCTTAAATACGATAAACTCGTACAGAAATGTACCAAACAATCATTATTGGGGAAGGAGGCCCGGGGGTGTGTGTGACTCACCTGTTGCTATGCCATCGAACAGTGACAGAACTCGGACTGGTCTGCGCAGGTTTGCAGGGATGGACGGGTAAACACGATGAGGCTCCTACAAGTAACAACAGAGTGATAACGTGTTGAAGGGAAACGAGTTTCCTACAAGGAAATTCCATAAGACTTAAGTTTGTGTTTGTGAAACTTCATTTATAACAACTTCCTAATGTTGACACTAAGTTGTCACATTACTAAATACACACTGTGCTTAGGGTTGTATACCGCTCGTCTACACTAATCCTTTTATTTAAAGTCATTTATTTAATTTGTGATCTTAAATAAACAATTACTGGAAAAACACAAGCTGTATTTATGAGTTTAATATTTCATTAATACTTTTTCTATCCGAAATTTCTAATTTATCACAAATGTTCTGTAGATTGAAAAAGCTAATTTACTTTAATGCTATTAAAATGATCATGTTTCTGATTGGAGACCAGAAGTCTAAGTGACAGTAAACGATTCATTCATTCATTTGTAGATCAGGCAGACAATTAAGTGGCAACTTTGACTTTTACATTTAATGCGTGTAATGTTTGACAAATCTGTTGATCACTCACAAACTCCATGGCGCTGTTGTTGGCGAATAACTCCTGAACACGAATGCTCCAGTCCTTTCTGGGGACCAGCGCACCAGCGCGGGGTCGATGAGGCTGACACAAGTAGCAGATCCACGGGTCCAGCAGCTTCAACGAATCAAACGTCCCCGGGCTGACGAGAATGTTCAGACAGTCCTCGCAGTAAGATCTGCAGAGGAAGAGAAGGACGGGGGACCGGGGGGGGGACGGGAGACAATTAAAAACACACAGTATGTTCATTTCTGCCACTAGAGGTCTCTCAATGAAAACGTAGACTCTGATGACGTTGCTGGAAATGGATAATTCGTGTTATGTCATTTCTTTCCAACGTACCATCGGATGAGTCGACTACCCATACAGCTACTGTAGCCAACGAGATGTTGCACATTCAATCGTGGCGTGGCCCTGCGCTGTCATCCGCGGTCAAAACAATCAAACTAAAAATGTCTTTGACTCATTAGATCGGTGGCTGGCATGAAACACTGGTCAGCTGGATCAATACTGAAATATCATTTCAATAAATTAGGTTTCTACAGGATAAATGTCATGCAATTAATGACACACACATACTGCGTGGCTGTATTACTGTTGCTGAGTATAAATCTGTGACATTTAATTATCATCTGGTGTTTGGCGGGGGTAAAAGGGAGATGACGCCTTTACCCTCATTAAAATGATTCTATTGGTTTGAACACTTTTGAAACATTGGAATAATGTAAGTACAAAACGTATAAAAGATAGTTGTTTTTAGACATTTTAATACTGAAATATTACATATTATACCTTTAAACTAATAAAGACTCAACTTGTTCCTTTATATTTAGATAGTTATTCAAAGATAAACAAACCTGCAGCAGCTATTGTTGCCGCACAGTATGACCTCCAGTCCAGAGCAGCAGATGGTGCAGTACGACTGATATCCATCTTCATCGTAACGATACAGAGTTTCTGTTAAGTTATCCTGCAGGGACACAGACAGGGACACAGACAGGGACACAGACAGGGTCACAGACAGGGTCACAGACAGGTCAGACAGGGACACAGACAGGGACACAGACAGTCAGACAGGGACACAGACAGGGACACAGACAGCATCAGAGTCACAGACAGGGACACAGACACAGACAGGGTCACAGACAGGGTCACAGACAGGGACACAGACAGCGTCAGAGTCACAGACAGGGACACAGACAGCGTCAGAGTCACAGACAGGGACACAGACAGCGTCAGAGACGGGGACACAGACAGCGTCACAGACAGGGACACAGACAGCGGTTAGGACACGTTATAGCACCGGAGGAAAAGCAGTGTTGAGCTTCATACTTCACACATTCAGAGTACAGTCGCTCTTACTGCTGCTTGTAACACACACACACACACACACACACACACACACACACACACACACACACACACACACACACACACACACACACACACACACACACACACACACACACACACACACACACACACACGATTTCTTACTTTACACTCCGAGCAGAGGCTGCCTTTAAACAGAGGGTGAAATATCTCCACGTCTTCAGTCCCACAACACAAACAGAAGTCTGCACACACAATATAAAACAGAATGCAACTCTAGTTACATACCACATCCTACTTATTATGTTTTAACATTAGACATTTTACAAACTCAAGATTCATTTAAAGGTTTTATTGGAGGATTAGCAATTCTTACAATTGTGTGCACATAAAACATAACCACTAATCATTTCACCATCCAGCACGACAAAATCAAATATGTATGCTTAAAGGTAATAAATGTCAACACTCACCTTCAATATCCAGCTTCCTGTCCCTGATCCTACGAACAGTCTGCTCTGAAATGAAAGAAAGGAATAACTAAATGAGACTTGACAACAATAGAGGTATAATCTTCTTTGGCTGAATAAAAAACATTTGAAGCTTAATGATAGATTTAATTTGGTACCTCTGAGCTTCTGGTCCGGCTGTGTGTACGTGTTGGTCGAATGGTTGACCTTATTGTAAGATTTGGTGAAGTTCTTCTTCATGTCATCATCATGAAATCCATCAAAACTTAATTTCTTCTTCTGAACCTTCCCTCCTTTACACCCTCCCTTAGCCTTCCCTCTCCCCAATCTTCCTCCCCAGTCATCTCTCTCTCCCTCTCGGGACACCTTCTCCTTCATGACTGCTTTAGTGACTTTTCCCGCTAAATCAAATCCTTCTGAAGCAGGTTTTCCACCTCTGTGGGAGGACGCCACGTCCACGGACGCCTCGTCCACGGACGCCGGCACCACCTTCATCTCGATGCTGTTTATGTTGCTCTTGCTGCTTATCGGGGTGGAGGTGCTGAGGGACGGGGTGGAGGTGCTGAGGGACGGGGTGGAGGAGCTGAGGGACGGGGTGGAGGAGCTGAGGGACGGGGTGGAGGAGCTGAGGGACGGGGTGGAGGAGATGGCCTTCGGGAAGAGTTTCTGCTTCACCTTCAGGCTGTTGTTGTTTGTAGTAACACCTGGACAGAGACATACATGTGAGCATCAGACAGCAGTGAAGATCAGTCACCATGATGCGTACAATGTGTAGATCAGATCGTCTCCGCTCTTACTTAGTCTATATTAGTACGTGTGGCTGTTTATTACCCAGAGGCTGCTACTGATTATAATATATACACAGCATTATTATATTGGCTATGCATGCTAAACTTCCTATGCTTCACCTGTAGCGTGGCCTTTCACCCAGAGTGAAAGTTGGGACTCTGACCACTATAGAGCTGCAGGGAGGATAATAATGCAGAATATTAAAGAACCTGTCTTTGAACATAACATCACTCTACAGCAGTGGTTCCCAAACGTTGTGCCGTGAGACTAATCCCGGTGTGCCGTGGGATTTTGAAACAATTAGGCCTATTGCATTTAACTATAGACAAGGTTTGTGATTTACTTCAGTGTTTCCTCTAAGTGTACTGCTCTGCGGGAGGCTGCCTGGGCTGGATCGTGTGTGTGTGTGTGTGTGTGTGTGTGTGTGGCTCCGTCCTTCGCGATGCAGAGGAGAGAATGTAAATACGCAAAGCAACTGAAATGTGCACATACATTAGATAAATAACATAAGCGCTTAGTTTATTTAATAAAAGAGACCTGTTCAATGTGAAAAGTGAGTTGTGAATATAAAAAACAAGAATTTCAGGGAGGGGCGCAGGGTTCCGTTGGGAGGGGGCGCAGCGCAGGGAAGCACTGTACTTTATCGGTACTTTGTCCTACACACTTATTTCACAATATAGAAACAATAGGTCTTATATGCTTTGGCCTAAATATAAATAAACATAATCATTAAAAAAATAATGTGTCAAAGCGAAGCCGTTTTAGCCGTTTGTGCATGGTGGGAAATATTAGAGTGTGACACATCACAGGCTCTCTCCTAGTGTGAAGGAGAACAGCTTCTTACAAGGACTCAATAAATGTTCACAGAGTGATGACAGTGACACGATGTGTTATAGAGGGGATTCTGCCCGGATATGAACACAGGTGTGCCTTGGCCACAGAAGGTTTGGGAACTCTACAGTATATTATGTGGTTCATTCCGCAGGACTAGATTAGCTAATTATTTGAAAAAATCTAATCTACTATATTTGTCTATTGCGTCGCTTTGTGGCGATGTTAAAGCAAATATTACAGCTAATAAACTTGAAAAATGTGAGTTAGTAGTTAGTTAGTGAACTAACTACAGGGACAGTCTCCCTGGAGCAGCTCAGGGTTAAGTGCCTTTAACCCCCCCCCCCCGCACATGAAGGTACTCGGTAAATCTATTCAGGCTCTTTAGAAGTCAGATGTTCATACCACTTGTGGCAGCTGTAGGTGTGAGTCCGTCCGGCCCGGTGGGCTGAAAGCCTTCAAAGGCCCAGTCCAACATCTGCTTCAGCAGCTCGTCCCGATCCTCAACACACGCAGGAAAGTGCTTCTTACAGCGGAGCGCTGCCTCCTGATGAAACGCACATAAACATGTAAGCAGGAGCACAAATATGACTCGCACATCTGAACTCTCCATGAGCAGTGTGTGTTGTGTTGTCTGAGCAGTTACAACAACAGTGCTGTTTATGTTTATCAGGAAACACGCAGAAAGACACTCAGACCTGCAGGGACAAGAAGATGGCGTCTTGGTAGATGACGCGGGTGGCGAAGGAGTTGGAAGAGAAGTTCTGGGCGAAGGCAGCGAAAGGTTTCAGAGCTTCCAAACTGATCTGGAATCAGAGCAGAGATATAAAAATTAATATCAGTTACTTAAAATGATGCTTGGCAATGTGTAGGCGTTGGACCCAAACTCAACGAGCAACAAGATACCACCCCGATACGACACCTTGTATTAGAAAGACGCTTTAATACATATTTAATTAAGAACGTGAAACTTTAGGGATTTAAAAAGCCGTCAGAGTAAAGATCTGTAGTTTTGATGATGTCATCAACAGTGGTCCAGGCCTTCATGTTGATGCACCAAACACAGGAATCATCTGGTGAAGATGTGGCAATGTTGTGCCGCTCTACTCGCTACTTTTGGTTTTCCATCAGCAAAAGTTGCGAGTAGCACCTGGTACCTTTGTTGGCAGGCGTGCCGAGTCAATACAAGCAGGTGGGGTTCAAATACTGAAGACCCCTGATTGGTCAGAGAGAAACGTGTGTGTGTGTGTGGTGCCGTCTCTCTGCCCGCTGAGCAGCTGCTCTCACTAGCTCTTTGGGGGCAGACCGTTAAACCAGGGAAATAAAATCACCAAAACAACAAATGGCTTCACTTTGAATATGAAGCAATTATTATTATTATTATTATTATTATTTTAGTTTGTGTAGAAACGTTCTCCTCCGACTCACCTGAGCGGACATGTTCTGTCCGTACCACTCCACCATCCTCCACTCAGGAAGCTGATCCTCTCCCGTGCAGGGTATAATGATGGCTGGCCAGCAAGAGAAGCCCTCCAGCTGACCCCAGACCAGCTCCCCCATCGTAGCCTGTAACACACACACACACACACACACTAATAAATTAACAGTATGATATAGTAAGATATTAGTACTTTTTTTTAAATTAGTGGTTGTAAATTTGCTAATTGGAATAATCCGATTTTACCAGCAATTCTGCCGATTTGGGTGTTCTTGTTAAACTCATGCAGCCGTCATCTTCATCTTCATCTTCATCATCCTCGACGATGGCAGACTTTTCCTGTAGAGTTCTTTCACCTATAACAACAGTGACAATAACTTCTAAATGTGTTTCCATACAGAATATGAATAAACACTTGATAACATCAAGGCTCTGCTTCTGTACATCTTCAATCGAAGAAGTAATAACTAATTAAACGAGATCATTAACTCCACGTTTCTTACTTTCTGCCTTTATTAGTCTGCTGGTTCGACTTATTTTGGATTCTTCGGTGACATCGACCACATCTGATGAAGAGGAAGCGGTCACGTTGGTGTTATTATTAGATTTACCTCATTAGTGAAATGTTCATGTCTATGCAGCTGGAACACGTCTTACCAGAAGAATTGTCTGTGAAGTCGGAGTCCTCCATGCCCCTGGAGCGTTTGGAGGGAAGCTGTAGACTGGGTTTGGGTTTGGGGTCAACGCTATCATCTGATGAAGTTTCATCTTTCTTCTTGTCTCCATAACCTGCCTGGACAAGTTTCCTTAGTGACTTTTTACAGCGGCGGCGTTTTCCTGCCCAATTGCATTGTTGGGGTAAAGCTTTGGGAGTTTCCTTGCTGTTAGGAAGAGCCTTGTTGAACACCTTGAGATGGGAGCAAACACACACACACACACACATTTATCATCACATAAATCCATGAGAGGGGAAGTAAAGAACACGTATGCGGGATGAATTGAAATGTATAAAGATTACTGACACAAACAGAACTGTTTAGAGACAAAGCAACAAATGGAATGAAAATGGACGATTTGGAGTCTTCGTTTAAAACTGTGAAACTTAGACGGCAGCAGCACAAAGCTTAACTTCCTGTCTGGTTCTCCTGTAACGGGGGGCGTGCTGCCCGCCATACACCGCACAACCCCACTTAAACACATCCTGGAAAGATCTTACCTTAAAGATAAGATCATTTGTGAATATGGCGTCGAACCCCAAGCCTTCTGTACAGGTTTAGCTCTCAACACTCACCTTAGCAAACACCTGCGTCCTGCGAAGAGAGCTCGGCAGCGCCAGGAGGGTCAGGAGGAGTTTACGCAGAGCAGAGTTCTGTCTGGTGACATGCAGCATCTGTACAGACGACACAGGAGCCTCTTGTAATGACATTTGATGGCTACAGAACTAGAACATTATCTACGATATCAAAAACTGTATGACGGTAAAACAACAAACTATTTAATTTAGGAACTGTGATGTCACTCAAGGGGACCGATAAGCTCGGTACGTCCCTAATAACCTGAGCAGTTCACACCAGGATTAACTCCAGCAGTTATACATTTCATTCAACAGCTGGTGGTGTTTACCTTCGTCCAGCAATGACTCTGTTCCTCCTTTACAGTGTTGAAGAAACGGGTGTAGTCGAATCCCAGTATCTGTCTCTCTGCAACCGCATCACTAAACAGACCGAGCTGATCCCCCAACTCTGACAGCACATTCCTGGACAATCTATTACCCTGAAGGGAAAACACAGGAAGCATTATACAGGTGGAGTATTATACAGGTGGAGTAGCATTATACAGGTGGAGTATTATACAGGTGTAGCATTATACAAGTGGTGTAGTATTATACAGGTGGTGTAGCATTATACAGGTGATGTAGCATTATACAGGTGGTGTAGTATTATACAGGTGTAGTATTATACAGGTGGTGTAGCATTATACAGGTGTAGTATTATACAGGTGGAGTAGTAAACAGGTGGTGTAGTATTATACAGGTGGTGTAGCATTATACAGGTGGTGTAGTATTATACAGGTGTAGTATTATACAGGTGGTGTAGCATTATACAGGTGGTGTAGCATTATACAGGTGGTGTAGCATTATACAGGTGTAGTATTATACAGGTGTAGCATTATACAGGTGGTGTAGTATTATACAGGTGGAGCATTATACAGGTGTAGTATTATACAGGTGGAGTAGCATTATACAGGTGTAGTATTATACAGGTGGTGTAGCATTATACAGGTGTAGTATTATACAGGTGGTGTAGCATTATACAGGTGTAGTATTATACGGTGGTGGTAGCATTATACATGTGTGTAGTATTATACAGGTGGTGTAGCATTATACAGGTGGTGAGATTATACAGGGGTGTAGCATTATACAGGTGGTGTAGTATTATACAGGTGGTGTTAGTTATACAGTGGTGTAGATTATACAGGTGGTGTAGTATTATACAGGTGGTGTAGTATTATACAGGTGGGTAGCATTATAAGGTGGTATTAGTATGTATTATACAGGTGGTGTAGTATTATACAGGTGGTGTAGTTGTATTATACAGGTGGTGTAGCATTATACAGGTGGTGTAGCATTATACAGGTGGATGTAGCATTATACAGGTTGTGTAGCATTAATACAGGTGGTGTAGCATTATACAGGTGGTGTAGTATATATACAGGGTGGTATGTACAGGTGTGTAGTAATTATACAGGTGGTGTAGTATTATACAGGTGGTGTAGATTATATCAGGTGTGTAGTAGCTTATACAGGTGGTGTAGTAGATTATACAGGTGGTGTAGTATGTATATACAGGTGGTGTAGTATGTATATACAGGTGGTGTAGTATTATACAGGTGGTGTAGCATTATACAGGTGGTGTAGCATTATACAGGTGTAGTATTATACAGGTGGTGCAGCATTATACAGGTGGTGTAGCATTATACAGGTGTAGTATTATACAGGTGGTGTAAGCATTATACAGGTGGTTGGTAGTATTAATACAGGTGGTAGTATTTATACAGGTGGAGTAGCATTATACAGGTGGTGTAGCATTATACAGGTGTAGTATTATACAGGTGGAGTAGCATTATACAGGTGGTGTAGCATTATACAGGTGGTGTAGCATTATACAGGTGGTGTAGCATTATACAGGTGGTGTAGTATGTATTATACAGGTGGTGTAGTATGTATTATACAGGTGGTGTAGTATTATACAGGTGGTGTAGCAATTATCAAGGTGGTGTAGCATTATACAGGTGGTGTAGTATGTATTATACAGGTGGTGTAGTATGTATTATACAGGTGGTGTAGTATTATACAGGTGGTGTAGTATGTATTATAAAGGTGGTGTAGCATTATACAGGTGGTGTAGCATTATACAGGTGGTGTAGCATACAGATGATGTAGTATTATACAGGTGGTGTAGTGTTTATTATACAGGTGGTGTAGTATGTATTATAAAGGTGGTGTAGTATGTATTATACAGGTGGTGTAGTATGTATTATATTATACAGGTGGTGTAGTATGTATTATAAAGGTGGTGTAGTATGTATTATACAGGTGGTGTAGTATGTATTATAAAGGTGGTGTAGTATGTATTATACAGGTGGTGTAGTATGTATTATAAAGGTGGTGTAGTATTATACAGGTGAGGGCTCGGCTGCAGATCTTCTAGAGATTCAAGGCGTCTCCTTTCCTCCGTGTGATGAATGTAAGTATACAGTATATTGACATCTAGCAACAACACTAAAGTTTAAATGGTAATAATCTTAATATCTGAAGAATGTTTGTTTATGTTTATTATGTTTATTTATTTTGAACTCAACACTTAAAATAAAAGCCCTCTCTTGTTTTTCTGTCGCAAGAATTCCGTAATTTGTTAAAACAAGGCTTTTATTCTGAAATGTTTACATAAATATCTAAATAAAATGAATAGAGTACCATCTTACAATTGTGGATTATTAATATTATTTACAAATGAGCAGATGCTTCTCAACCTTATCTAAATATAAATGACATTTGTAATTAAATTAAATTAAACATTCCATTATTGACGGGCTTTATGGGTATTAATAAGCTATAGCTGGCATTAAGTCTCACTTAGTATAAACAAAAAATAAATGTTCTTACACTGATATTCTCCGAATGGTTCAGCACTTTGCTGATGTTCCTCAGTGCCACCTCCCCGAGATGCTCAGGAAGACTCTCCACTAAACTCTCTAGTGTTGCTATATAGAAAGCCACTGCATCCTTCAGGAAGTCCCTCCTCTCCCGTTCCCCCAGATCCACGACAGCGGTGGCCCACAGGAACTCTCTGGCACGAGAACCTACGAGCACCTCTGTTATGGGGAGCCGCTTCGTCCCGTTTTGGAGGAGAAGCAGGTCTCGCTTCCTGAGAAAGCGCTCTGTGATGGAGGGCCGGAGGAGACTGGCTGCGTAGGCGTGAACCAGCATGGACGTCAGCTGCAGCTCCACGGCCACGGCCGCTGTGCTGCGCTGCTGCAGTTCTTGGAGAGCTTCGATGGGCTCTAAAATGTGGCTGAGGAATATGAAGCGCAGTTGGAACTTCTGATCCATCAGCCGGGTTCTGATCCGGTCAGCAGCCTCTGCTTTCTCCAGTGACTTAAAATAGTCGACTAAAAGCCTCCAGCTGCTGGCTACCTTCTGCACAGCGTGGATGAAAAACAGACACTGTGCAGAGATAGGATGGGAGGGGTTATAAGACTCATCATCAAATAACCCTTTCAGACTGGCACTGACGGAGGGGCAGGTGTAGAAGTGGTGGTGGATGTCTGTAACCAGGTCAACCACGCAACTAAAGGAAGCCGAGAGTCCGGCCTGACATGCTCTTGCTGCCATCCCAGGGAGGCCGCAGAGGGATACTAACTTCGGGTTGAAAGCCTGGAGCTTGGACACAAACACCTGGCTCACCCCCGGGTGTGGAGCGTTACAGTAAAACACAGCGGCGTTGGACAGACAAAGGTCACATTTCTGCAGCGCCTCAATCAGAAGCTGTGCATCGGTATCTGCCGTGTGTGTGTCTGTGTTCGCCGAGGTTTGTGGATCAACAGTGTCAACACTCATCTGCAGCGTGAGCAGAGGCTTCACCACACTGACCCCCAAGCTCTGGTCAAAGTAGCCAATCAGGACAACACTTGTGTTCTGTCCTCCACCCAGCTCCACGCCCACATACAGGTAGAGGCAGTACGGCGAGGGTGAGCAGGCCTTAATGATGTCTGCGGCGTGGGTTGGACTCAAGATGGCAGAAACTGCACTTGTATTTAAGTTTGCCTTTGTGTCCACATTGTCGCTGCAGTATCTTCTGATGAAGTGCAGCAAAGTCTCACGGCTCCCTTCATCTCCTTTGTCTGCTGCTTGCTCCTCCTTCATCTCCTGCGCCTCTTCTTGCAAGGTCGTCTCCATTTTCTCTGTTTTCTGCTCCACAGACACATCCATCGCATCATCTTCATCGGATATCACTATCACATCTGCGTTCTTGTTTAAACTCTCCGTCGGTTTGACTTTTTTTGGTTCTTCCGCGGTTCTGCCCCCCATCTTTACGATGATCTCCAGTTTCTGGGGAGAGTTCTCTGAGGAATGACAATTTAAAACGGGATGAAAACACACACTATGAATGCTTTTCAGACACACAACACGTAATAGTGCTGGTTTCATATCATTAAAGTAAAGCTGCATTCACACCGTGCACGGTGGTCCATTCATCAAGTTATAATGCAACGCTGCGCTAATCACAGCAAAGACGAAAGGTGCAATCGTAATCTAACAAACATCAACCACACTGTTGTTATGTGTAATAATCCACAGACACACTCTGCTCCCACCTGAGTCAGCAGGAACCATACTCTGTCCACCTCGGGCCTCTAAGGCATGGTACTCCCTGTGCTCGCTTTTGTTCTTGTGAAACAGCGCATTAAACCACTGCAGGAAGATCAGAGCGACTGTAATGTCCTTCTTCATCAGCGCCTCCATGGGGATGTGCTGCAGAGAGATTAAATCTTATACTTGTGTTCATATCCACCACTGAACAGATTATGTTCAGGCTTTAGAAGTGTTTCCATCTGCTGATTAGTTTTCAGATTAACTAGTCGTTCACCACTTTTTGTTTTTTACAATACTCACTCGTATCACTCCAACTTTTCTGAATGCAGCTTGCAGTAAACTGTAGTTGTGGATAGCGTCCACCATGGAGTGGCTTTGGAATCGGACCCTGGCAAGATTCAGGGACTTCGGAAACAACCAGTCCATCAGCTGGCAAAAGGCTGCACCTGGATACACAAACACACAGCACACTAAAGTAATCAATAACGTGCAGTCAGGTGAGCAGAGTGCCCACCATCCACCAAAGTATACACAAAATATTCACTATAACAGCATAGCTCAGGATTGTTTGTTGAGGTTAGTGCATGTTGACCTACCTGTGCACACCTGCTCCACCTTTGTGAAGCCTGCCTGTAAAGTTTCATTGAGCCAGGCCAGCAGCTCGTAGCGGTTCGGTAGCATCGAAGTCACAGATACATTCACTGCCACGTTCCTCATGGCCATCTCCTTACGGGACCTGCACAGACGTGAGCATTGAAGTGTGAAAAACAAAACCGCTGAGCTAAAATCAGCTGTTTACAAATAGTTGTTTACACCAGGTTTTACCAGATCTACCTGTAACATACCGAAAGAGAAGCCACGATGGACCGTTTTACTGGAAACCATGCCAACAACAAACAATGAGAAATGTGCAACTGTTCAAACGCTGACTGTCACAGTAGCCGTGTAAAATAACGTGAATTAAATAATGTTCTTAACGTTTAATGTTGGCCATATGTTACAGTTGATCGACTGAACGGGTGGCTGTGGCTTAACTACGCAAAATGCCCGAAGTCAATGCGCAAGTAACAATAGCGTTAACCGTCAACAAACTACGAGTGTAACCAAACAGACAGAAGCTAGCTAGCGTATTTAAACTCCCCACGATTCAGCGAAATTAGTTTATTTTGGGAACTAGTTTAGCCAAACGTTTTATTTGGGGAAACAAGTAAGACGTTAGCCGGTGGGGCTACACAACGCACGCTAAAACGTGAGCTAACCGTAACTTTACTGCACGGGGACGTTGTCGCCCGTTGGAACGCGGCCGCCCGTTGACGTACAGCTGCGTTCATGAACGTTGTGTTCCGTAAAGAACTGGGAGTGAGTTGAAAAGTTAAATATAAATATAAATATATATATATATATATATATAAATGTAAATATATCGTCTACTCACCCTCTCTGCTACGTTCCTCCTTGTGGGTATTTAAACTATCAGGCTCAACACAACTCCTCCAACCGCTAAACCCGCCCCTCGATACCCGGCTCAGCTAACGTAAACCAGTTCTTAAAATGGGTGATGGTCAATGCTACGTAGTATAAATAGTAATAAACACAACAAAATTACTTAAAAAGTTCATTACTGTAAAAAATAAATCATAAAATAATGTCACTTAATTAACAGCTAATGTATGTACCTTTCTAACAACCACAGTGCTGTCACGTTTAAACTCGGTTAGCATGCGAAGCTAAGAAGGCTACGGTTAGCTTTTGTAGCTAGCTTTAGCAGTTTCCTTTATTTAAATTAGCACATTAGCTGCTAGCCGAATTACCAAAGCGCCGTAAATGCGGTAATGCTTGAGTTAAATATTTACCGTGTTTAATTGCGATAATTGTGTAGTTTTAACGTAATCGCCCAAAAAACGAGACTGCGGCGAACATTTTAAGATATAATTAATATAATATAATTCATAATATTAAGATTAAGAGCCTGACATAATTAAAAATGTACATTGTTGATTGCATTTTAGTAACTAGATCTCTTTGAATTTCTTACTCCATAATTTAAATACCTCACTGTTGTCTCACTACTATACTCCTATGATTGTATTCATATTTTTGTGCAGACCACACATCTCTTGACACATTGGTTCCCTGTGGGGTACCACACGGTTCTATATCAGGACCCATGGTATTTCTTTCGCTTGCAATTGGCATCTTCTGTGAAAATCAATGTACATTTAAATTTCTATGCCAACAACACTCAGCTTTTACATCCCTGTCCTGCCAGGAGACCCTGGCATTTACTTGGACATGTTTTAATTACAGTTTTTGGCTCATTGAGAACGTTTTTAATCTAAACAAGCGAAAAACAGAAATCCCATTTGTTGGACCTAAACTTTATTCAATCTCCCCCCTCAGCTTTGATGGCAGTGATATTCTTCATAACTGCTTATAACATGTAAGCTTTTCATGGACAAGAACCCTTTAATCCATATTAGCTGAGATTATTGTCTCAAACCAAATATAAATACATGATAAATAAGAAAAGCATATGGTTTAAATTCAGTACAGCAAAACATGTCTCATGGTTAAACTACTTTCAAAACATTTCATCGGTATGCTGATAAACTAATTAATTATAATTCATATATTATTAAAGTTATGTTTAATTCCAACCATGTTTTTAAATAATTTTGACATTTGATCAGACAAACAAATTGAAGACATGACTTTATGAATAAAGTCAATTTGTCATTATCATGATTTTATATACTGAATAATTAATTCAAAAATAAAATAATTAGCGGTTTGACCGATAATGTAAACTGGCAAATGTATTGAAGTTTTGCCTCTGAGGGTAAATCTTCAAACCAAAGGATTAACATTTCACGCAGGAAACATAGCAGTGTTTTTTTCAGCAGCCAAGCTGCGTTTTATTGAGTAAAGCTTAACATATAGGTGGCTATAAGAACACAAACATAAAAAAATACATCAACGCTTTTCCACTATTCAAACAAAGTATAAAAATAGCACAGAATCTGTTCTTTTGAAAGGCTTTTGCACTTTTCGGCTAAATAAAAAAATCCTCAAATGGGATTCTGATTAAAGATAAAGCACTAAAAGCCTACAAATACACAATGGTTTACATCTCAATAACCCAAGATATCACAAAGCTATTGATTAATATGCTCTATATTGTGCTTTAACATAACACATTTAAAGAAAGCAGTATACTGTTAATATATACTGTATGTGTTGTCAATATAAAAAGTCTTAAAAGAACAGTTACAAAACACAATAACTATATATTTTTTTGCGTAATTTTTTCAATCAAAACATTCAACTAGCGCAGCAGTATTAATTAAGCATGTAAACATTACTTTTTGTCTTTTTTTAAGGACTTTGAAATCAGACTTTAAAACTAAAAGATGTAACTTAAGAGGCCCGTTGAGCCCCGTGGACGAGTCTTACATTTCTAAACGGAACGGGTCATTTAAACATGAAAGGAAAAGGTTCTTAAAAAAGGCTTGTGCATTTTGTGTAAAAAAAGGGAAAAAAGTAGTTCTTGGTCAAGCAAGAGTTAAAACACTTGTAAACCTTTCTATCAATACAGTACGCAAAACATAGTTCCAGTGATAAAATACAAGCTATATATATATACAGGGCATGTGGAGCATAAAGCTACAGTATTCACAGAACAGATCCTACAGGAGGAGTGACGTACAGTTGCCCCTTTGTCTGAGGTAATGCCCATTTAGTATGATTTGGTGACAGCCGACATTTAAAAATCTCCCAGTTATCAAAATGAGGCAAAAAGATATTTCAAAGGAAAACGCCAAGTTTTGTGAGTTTGGTCACATCAAGTGAATTTGTACCAAAATAAAATATCAAAAATCCCTCCGTGTGGTGAAAATGCTAATGCTAAAGCTAAAGCTAAAACAGTATGACAGGTCATTAAAGGCAAAACAACAATGTGTTTCATTATTAAGGTGTATCATAAAATCTACATTATTGCAATAACTTGGCGTTTGAAGTTTCACAGGAAAACACTTCTTCTGGCAACAAATGTGCACCACATACGACATATTCAGACTCTTGTTTTCGCATAATTACTCAGAATTATTGATACATACTGTATACCAAAGCATGTGCACCACACCAGCCTGGTCTCTGGAAAATGACGTTCCCATTTACAGACACGGCATAATCAATTACTGCTCGAGGGAAATGTATTTCTTTGTTTTTAAAGCATCACAGTTTGTGTCCCGTGTGAAACCCACGTTCGCTTATTTACATCCGTAAATCATATAAAGAAACAAACATATTTTAAGCCAAATGATGTTGTTTTGTTATGTGTCAATTTAAAACGTTAATCACGTGTTTGAAGCTGCAAACATGGATGATAAACGCTTCCCTTGAAACGTAAGTGAGAACGCACTTTGGTTGGGTGGGAACGTCATTTTGTGGTCAACCTGCATCATCGAGATGATTTTCACGGCAGTCCTGTTTTTGGAAAGTGAAGAACTCCGATACCAAAGTAGTCGGTGGTAGTTTACAAAACATATTGCGTGTTCACCAGTGTTTTTGTTGTAAAACCACATTTACACAAAGTGACACTCTTTCCTGAATTCAACTTCTTTTAACCAAGACCCCCCCCCCCCCCCCCCCCACACACACACATGTGGAGACACTGGCATCGAGCCATTACAGTGAACTAAAACACTATTCATAAGATAAAATCTTAACTTCTACAGTAGGATAAACACTCTTTAACTCTTAGCTGTCTGAACGGTTCTCCACTCTCTATATCTCTGTTTTTGCATTGGCTTGTTTCAAGTATTTGTATGAAGCTATCAGGGAGACGTTAAGACTCAAAGTGTCACACTATCTATACAAAAACATTTTTATATAATCTTAGAACATTTTTTTCTTTTCTATCGAAGCTCAAAGTAAAAGACAAAAAGTAAAATCATTGTTCAATGATTATAAACTCTAAATTAAAAGACGATCCTGCTTCATCTCCAGGTTAGCTTGCGGTGCACCAGCTTCCATCGCTGAATGTATTTTCTTACCGAGCGCTTCTTCTATTGGCGTTTTGAAGAACTCAAACGTGGCGCTATGGTTTTCTTAGCACACACGCCTCTTACTCTAATATGTTGGGAAATTTAAGCAACTGGTCATTTTACCAAAGATTGATTTGTTAGCATTGACACCACAGCACCTTTGTGTCTGAGATGAGATGTGTATAGATGAAATAATCTGTTAATCTTTTATTATCTGGTACAGATGTGGATTTCCTTTCTCTTAAGAATTTTGACAGAAAACCCCAAATGTCATGTTTCATCTTTTTCTAAATTGAAATGTTTTGTTTTGAAATACATTCAGGCCGGAGGCTCGTGGAGCAGCAGCTCACTGTCCGTCTAATGACTTTGGTTCAAGTGCTTTTGTTAACATCAACAGCGTCTGTGTCAGCAGCCTGTTGTCACACGCTTCAATAATAAACTAAATGGAGGGATGAGCGACCTCTGAAATGTTTTGAACTTCCTTAAACAAAACAAAACGTTTGATACAGAGCCATTTAAAAATCTGTACCGTTGGTGCCATGTTCTCTATTTTCTACAACTACTAAGTGTTGTCAACTTAAAAACATTACCTTCTAAGGGCATATTAGAACATAAGTAAGACCCTGTTGAAATCACTGTACAGGCCTAATGTTAGTGAACAAAGCAGAAGAGTCCCTCTCTCTCTGACACGATGTCGTAGTGAATGCTGTATCTGTGTTAGTGTGTGTTGTGTGCGTTTAAGCTCGCTGTGCATTATCTCCAGGATACAAACAAACAGCTGTTTTCAGTATTTCCCAGTTACATTGATTTTTCGTGAAACTGGTTATTTGCCAAAGTGGAGAAAAACTTCCAGCTCTTTACAAAATGTGGCTGGCGGCGGATGTTTGTTTTTGGAGCCAGTTTGACACTCGTGAAGCTGGTTTGTAATCATAAGTGGCGTCTGTTTGCTGGCAATGGGTGGCGTCTATTCGCAGGCGAAGTAGTCCTTCAGTGGTGCGAACAGATGCCTGATGACGGGGACGCTCCAGGACCGGCCCAGAAGCTTCTGTCTGGCACCGCGGCCCATGTTGGACACGTCTGTGTAGTGGACAGGGAAGCCAAAGATCCTGCAGAGAGAAATAAACCGTTACCATCAGCTGAAATATACAAAGGTGTGTGAGCGCCATTGTGGTTTAAAAACAGAAGAAAACATTACATATATTATTCCAAGGATTCAAATCTGAATGTCCGAGTTTAACGCTGTACATTGACTGAAAGAACTCACACACTTAGAGATTATAAAGTCATAAATCATTTATAAAAGGATAATAAATATAGATTCATAGTTGGATCAACCTCATTACAGACGCCACCCATGTCAGTGTAGTATCCCTGCACAGGATGAACTAATCAAGTTTCACTTTGCAATCAGATTTAGAAATAACGAAATATCATTTTTCAAGTTTACATTATTTTCTTGTGACTTTATAATCTCACTCAAAATTTTGAGTTCTTTCTCAGAATATTCAGAATACCCCTCTCTGTGAATATTATTCATTACCTACAACGGCTCTGATACGACTTGAACAAATATTTTGGATCTTAAAAGCCTTTGTCTGCAATAGATCTGAAGGCTCTTTATCCTCATTAAACACTGTGTGTGTGTGTGTGTATATGTGTGTGTGTGTGTGTGTGTGTGTGTGTGTGTGTGTGTGTGTGTGTGTGTGTGTGTGTGTGTGTGTGTGTGTGTGTGTCCTGTTTACCTCTCCAGCTCAGTGCACCACAGTATGTCCTCCTTCCCGTTCATCAGGACAGGGAAGTGTTGATCCTTCCCTTGTTTGATGGAGTTGGAGCGTGTAGTGATGGTGCGCACCTTCCCAAACTGCAAAACAACAAATACACGGTCAAACAAGAACAACTAACAACTAAAGTAAGTAAAGTACAGAACTGTGAAGAGTAATATATATATTAGTATAATAATAGTAGATATATCAAACCTTTGCAACTCGGCCGTGATCCAGACAGTCCTGCAGCTTCAGCTTGTCCATCCCAGAAGCACACAGAGGCCTGAAACACACAGAACTAATCACACATATATATACATATATTATATATATATATATATATATATATATATATATATGTATATATATATATATATATATATATATTATATATATATATACATATACATATATATATATATATATACATACATATATATATTATATATATATATATACATATATATATATATATATATACATATATACATATATATATATATAATATGTAGTATATATATATATATATATATATGTATATATATGTATATACATATGTATATATATATGTTATATATATATACATATATATCTATATTTATATATATATATCCATATATCTCTCTGTATATATATATCTATACTTATATATCTATATATATAGATAGATCTCTATATGTCATCTATATCTCGACCTACTATCTATACTATGTCTCTATATATCTCCTCTATCTCTCTTGTCTCTTCACTCTCGCCCTCTCTCTCTCTCTCTCTCTTCTCTCTCTATTGTGTCTCTCTATCTATCTATCGCCTCTTCTCTTTTTACTTCTCTGCAACACTAAAATTGGTCTTGTTGCTGTAACATGTTGAACACGTCTGAACATGTGGAACATGTGGAACATGTCTGAAGATGTGGAACATGTCTGAACATGTGGAACACGTCTGAAACATGTGGAACATGTGGAACATGTTGAACATGTGGAACATGTTGAACACGTCTGAACATGTGGAACATGTGGAACATGTCTGAAGATGTGGAACATGTGGAACATGTGGAACATGTGGCACATGTCTGGTTTGTCAGGAGATATTTCGGAGTTCTTTCCTACCTGTTCATGCCCGGCAGGTTTCCCCAGAAGTATCGAGCACGGTGAGCAGCAGAGACCTCGATAGCATCGATCATCACAGGGTTGCACTGCAGAGTGATCGGTCGTGTTCATTTCAAAGAAAACTATGACTTCAAATATGTTCGTCGATTCCCATGACTAACACGAGACGATGACGAGACATGAACATGACATTTTGATGTTCTCGCACACTCACCTCCAGGAATCGAGAGATATCCCTCTTGTCATTGACTCCCATGGCGACCACGTTCTCGAACATCCAGAAGAACGGCCGGTTCTCTCCTTCTTTGGGCTTGGCCTCGTTCAGCAGACGGTAGAACTCGAAGAAAAGCCTCCCTGTGCCTTCTGGAGCAACACAACACAGAACATCAACCAACCTGCTTCAGCAAATTGGAAAGTTTGGTGTGTAAGTGCGACTCAAGTGAAGATTTCAAAGTCCCTGACATGACCTCCTCTGGCAGGTTCTTACCATAGAGCCCTTTCCTGGCAGGATTGACGATTGACAGGTCGTTGCAGGGACTTCCTCCAATCACCAGGTCAAACGGACCCCACTCCATCAGCTGAGAGGCGGCAGCACCAAGTGTTAGAAAGAGACACACGACTCAATTCCACTTACAAAACAGAGATTTTAGAACCAATAATCATCCGTAAGTCAGTTTATTAAATGTTTTCTCCTCGCAGTACTAATCTTTAATCTGTTGATTGCTCTCAATAATGTGCTGAATCTGAGGTGCACCAGCAACAGGCACAAGAAGCTGATTCAACCCAACAGATCAAGTGTAAGATGTGCTCAGCCTGTGTCCTCTTGTACCCTCACAGCAGGGGTCTTCACTATGTTTCCGTGAGAGCCACATTGAGAGGACAAAGTCAACAGGAGAGCCACTTTTACCGCAGAGTATGAAAAGCTATATCCAGTCATAAAAGCACGTCTGCTTATTAATCATCTCACCCAGTTTGAGCCTTTGTTGTCCAGAAACAGAAGAAAGCTGCTCTATTTTTATTTGATTACTCATTTCTCTTCCAGGTGCGTACGTTTCGTTGAATTTTGGATGCGTTGTTTAGAAATGCGGCTCCAGATGACTTCTCATTAAGCACGAAGGGTTCGACTCGTGGAGGACAAATACAAACTCCTCTGTCCACCTGTCTTGAATGTTCCTTTACTCGTCTTGTACGGCTCGTGCCTTTCTTTTTGTAATGGGAGCAGTCTGGTTTGATGCTCCAAAGACAAATCTTAATGTTCCTCGTGTGTCACGCTTTGTTTCTGTCCACCTGCTGTGCAACTCTTTAATAAGAAATCGATCCATGTTACGTCTGTAGAAACACACGCGAACTAGCACGTAATGGTGAAACGAGTGGACCGGAGCCAAACTAACGTATGAAGAGACAGGTTTAAATATCTTGTTTCTGTCTATATTTGCATCTTTTATCAATTATTATAATCACTTATTTGTAGGCTAATAGAGCAGACACTGTGTTTTAATGGGTTGTATGTAATAGCCCTGCTTGTTTTTATGAAATATCTGCATTGACTCCATAATCATATCTATCACCCTCTTTATTTAACCCACTGCCACGCGAGACACCAATTAAAGCTTGGCGAGCCGCGCAATGAGTAACTCTGCTCTACAGAGTCCTTTTACAGGAGGACAATGAGGGGAAGAAATTAAGGAGTCTCTCACACACTCACACACTCACACACTCACACACTCACACACACACACACACACACACACACACACAGACACAGAGTTCCGGAGGGGGTTTACTGAGGCTGAAGCTGCTCTTTGTCCTCTGAACTGAACCACGTCACTGCCAGTCTCTGTTTGGTGTGTGTGTGTGTGTGTGTGTGTGTGTGTGTGTGTGTGTGTGTGTGTGTGACGGCATTCGTCATTTGTACTTTTACGCTTTCCCGACAAGCGGCCTCTTTTTTAACCCTCATTACTTTCTTAGTGATATTGACGCCGCTCTCCTAGCATAGCATATGTAGTACGTAGTGAGTACTGGGCAGACGGACACACTGTTCGTCACAAAATAAATCCATAAATTGTTATTTTTACATTTCGTACATTGCGTTTGTGTTCATATTAAACAAACCACTCACTTATTAGTGTGTATCAGAGTCTAGAGGTGGTGTTAGGCACGTCTTTTAAACTTTGGACAGAGCTGGCTAGCTGTTATCCTCTGCCTCCAGTCTTTATGCTAAGCTAGGCTAATCGCCTCCTGGCTCCAGCTCCAAACACAGACACCAGAGTGGGATCAATATTCACATCAATCTCACCGTCAGGACAACAACCTCTAAATGTTTGCACCACACAAAAACTGAGACTGAGCAGTGGAGCTGAATCTGCTGACTCATGCTGCGCTTCAGGTGCACTTGATTTATCTCCTCTGACACCTGAGCCGCTTTCAAAGGCAACAAATCACTCAGCCCTCATCTGCGGTGAGATATGAGAGCTACTGTGACTGCATTTACCCCCAAGTCACAAAGTATAGGACAATCAAAACTTCACACATGCAAACACACAAACACACACACACACACACACACACACACAAACACATGGTATAGTTGTCAGTACATGTGTTTCCTAACTCCTGTCTCTATATTTCAACACTCACTGATTTGGTGCGGATTGAATGGATTGAATGTTTTACGACTTCTTTCGATCTCTTTGAATGACAACGTGGTTCACACAGCAGAGGAGACACACTCAGCACTGCCCTGTCTGATAAAGCCTTCATACATTCATGTGAATCAGTAATATCACACAACAATAAGCATTTTAGCCTAAAATGATCATTTGTTGGCTCCTTACCTTTATTGGACAGAGCAGACACTGAATAGCATTAAAGTGTTTTCTCTTATTTCAGTTATTATATTTAAACCTTTTCTTTCTTACGTTTTTGTGAGTGATGTTCCTGACATCGTGCACGTACTGGATCCTTCCTTCATGTCTGACAACGCCCACTGAGATGGAGTCCTCACACACCTCTGACGCCACGTACTGGTCCACCTTAAAACCCAGGTCCCTTAGAACCAGGTAGCCTGAAACAAAGACGCACATTCACAATGAATGAACCGCAAATGGTTCAAGAAATAAGTACAAACACATTCATTCACTGTCGGTCTCTTATCATTCACACGCTCCTCCTCACCTGTGGCAATGCCGTCAAACAGAGAGAGGACTCTGATTGGTCGTCTCTGCTCTGCAGGGACTGCTGGGAAAATCGTTGGTTTCTCCTGGAAGACAAACAAAAGGACGTTGCAGAGAAATGAAGACAAATCATATTTCTTATTAGACAGCAACTGTCAGACAAATAATAATATTTGAACAGATTTATCTTTATCTAATGTAACTGTAATGTAATCGTGCAACGCCCAGGCTGGGAACCACTGGGATCTACAGATACAAATATACAGTATGTAGATATGCTTTGACATAAATGTTACTGTTGGCGTCTCTAATATCTCACTTTGCCCAAACGGATCATTTACTAAACCTCTTAAAAAATACAAGTTGACTCACAAACTCCTGTCCGTTGTCGTTGGCGAAGAACTCCTGCAGCTTTAAACTCCAGTCGTGCCGTCGCTTCAGGACGCCGTACTGCAGCATCGGCTGGCACATGTAGCATCGCCACGGGTCCAGATAGCGGGCGTTGTTAGACGCTCCGGGATCAACCAGGATGTCCAGACAGTCCACGCAGAAACACCTGGAGGGAAGAGGAGAGGAGGTGAACGCACTAATAAACACACCGGTGGAGGAGTGCTTAATGTATTGTATTTACTGTGTGTGTGTGTGTGTGTGTGTGTGTGTGTGTGTGTGTGTGTGTGTGTCGGACCTGCAGCAGTTGGCGTTGCCGCAGAGCAGAACCTCTCGACCTCCGCAGCAGACGGTGCAGTAGGACTGGTAACCGTCGTCGTCGTACATGTAGGATATCTCCAGGTACACGTCCTGAACACACACAGAAAAAACACATATTGACAAAACTTCAACACATTTGGTATAAACTCAGGGATCATGTGCAAGTACTGCATGTTCAATGTGTTTGAAGTTTAAAACGAGCCTTGCAGAGCCTTGGAACTGGAGCTCTTGAATAAAATGGAGACATCATCACTTTTACTAGTATGACATGTCAACATGTGAGCCATTAAAAAAGTCTGTTGACAAGGACCCCTGAATGCACCACCAACAGGGATGAGAAGAAAGGGAAACGGTGCGCTCTTCAGGAACTCACCATGTCACACCTAATTATTCTGATTCTGAAAGAATGTCAAATATTGTTTCTTGCTCTACCTTGCATGTTTGGCACAGGCCTCCTTCAAACAGCGGGTGGAAGGTTGCTGCTCTCATCTTTCCACACGAGAGACAGAACTCTGCCAAAACACACACACATCACTCAACGAAACGTTTAAAATTAAATGACGCGATTAATGAAATCAGTTCCACGGAAACACACAATGTGAAAGTGTTTTCACCTTCTATACTTCTTTTATTCTTCAGAACTTCATTCACCATTTGTTCTGAGGAAGAGAAGGATCATGTAAAAGACACACATTTTTATTAACGTCACATTTTTCACATGCAGCCAAACTCAAATAAATACCCTGCTATACTAAAGTACACTCAAACTAATAAAACAGATGCAAAAATAATAACTTACACCAGCTTTAGGTAATAAGATATGATTGTATCTCTGCTCGTGTGAACCAGGCAGTCAAACGCCATCAACAATCCTCAAAGAAATGAGATTTGACTATATATATATATATATATATATATATATATATATATATATATATATATATATATATGCAGCATTCTGTAAAAGTACCTCTGCTGTAAGTCTCCTCGGGAGCGGCCTTAGTCTTACAGAGGCTGACTCTGGGCCGCTTGGCGCTGGGGAAATACTCTGGCAGGGAAACATCGAGGACCTGGTGGTGGTCCAGAGGGTTACTGTCTGCAGGGAAACACAAAGACACACAAACTTCACTCTTCATTCCTCGCTGAACGGCACATTTGAAGACAGTTTGTGTGTGTATGACTGGTTTGGTGCTGCTGCCTTGCTCACCGGCCGTGTGTGTAGGTTTGAGTCCTTCCTCTCCTTTGGGCAGGAAGCCGCCGTTAGCCCAGTCCAGCATGGGTTTGACTTGGTCTTCTGGATTGTCCGACTCGCAGGGAGGAAACTTCTTCTCCGCCCGGATACTGGACATCTGTGAAAAAGACATGTGACACTATGTGAGACAAAAAGACGACAGAAGTTAAACACACAAAGTGACATCAAGTTTTAGATTCAGCCAAGTTGATAGAAAGCTCCGGGAAGAACTATTCAGATCCTGTACTTGAGCCAACGTAGCAATACCACACAGTGTCAAAATGACAGCATTATATAAATCCTGCATTTAAAATCAAGCAAACAAGTTATTATCAGCTAAATGTGCTTCAAGTCGCAAACAAGTGTCCAAAATGTAAGAGTTCTTTCAGAGTTTTGAATGTTTAAACTTCCTTCTCTTCTTTTAGTCCTTTAAGTACAGAGATGAGATTGTCAGGCTGAGAGAAGATAACAAGGCAGAGGAGTGACAGTCGAGGATCAAGGCTCCTCACTGAGGGATGACAGGATGTAGACGGGCCGAACGATGCAGACAAAACACAGTTCAGTCACAAGGAGGAAGAAAACAGAAGCGTGAAGAAGCCTGCAGGCTCACACTGCAGCACATCTGTCAGCTACAAGTCATAAAGCAGACACACACACACACACACACACACACACACACACACACACTGTGGTGTAAACATGCATAAAAGCACTATCCAGCGAACCAGTGTGTTCTTGGCTGGAAAACATAACAGCGTGTTCATACAGCAGAACTCAGATCTGAAACATGATCAGCCACTGACACCTCCCCAAACACACACACACACACACTCCTACATACAGTCAATGTAATTGGAGACACCTGTACTAAAGAAGAAGAAGAAGAAGACGAAATACAAACAAAGGTCAAGTGAAGATTAGGTGCTTTGTATACACGTTGACGTTTACCTCCAGAGCTTGGAAGATAGCCCTGCGGTAGGAGGCCAGCTTGGTGTAGGAAGCCTGGCTGAAGAACTTGGGGAAGGCGGTGATGGAGTCCAGTTTGTCTGCTGAAACCTGGAGACAAAACATGCTGCATCAAAAACAGTCCGACATGTACACATAGGATTTGATTTCCCTCTCCTTCCCTCCTTCAGTCTGTCTGGTTTTCTTCTTCCTTCCTCACCTCAGAGAACTTGCCGTCTCCAAACCACTGCAGCCACCTCATGCCGTGGCTGGCCTGCCGCTTGCCGGTGGCGCGCCACGTCACAACGATGCCGGGCCACCAGGAAAAGCCCTTGATCTTCCCCCACACTAGCTCACCGATGCCAAAACCCTTGTTGTCCTGGATGGAGGAGGAAGAGTACAGATGAGGCAGAGGGGAGAGTAAGGTCACAGTCGTGTACTTGACACTATTTTAGCGATGCAAAAAATGTGTTGTGTTAGTACAGAAGGACATAGAAGAAGAGTAAACAAGATGTACACATGTAGAGACGTCAAGGAGGGCAGAAAAGTCAAGTTAAACTTCTCCCTTTCACTGACGACAGACAACAGGCCGTGTTGGCAGCAACATCTTCTTGTCTAGCTGCCTTGATTAAAGGATAGATTAGATTGTATTATACAGAAGATAAAACCCCCTGTGCACACTTTTTGTTTTGCCAATTTCAAAAACCTTGTGTCTTGACCGAAGACGTAAAAAAGAGAAAACTAAAAGAAGTCGAGAGAAACGTTGATATATCAACTTTCTCCTAAAACTAAAACTCTGTGGCTATAATGAGGGGATAGAGATATATACAAATCCTCCTGTACTCTGAGTTTTAAAACAGAAGCTGGATCTCACAGCTGACCAGACTTCTGTGTGAAAGAGAAAAGCAAGAGCAAGTTTTCCTGCATGGATTATGGAAAAATCTGAATTGTATCCAGATTTAATGGACAGATCTTTAAAGAATAACAATAACATCATCTGGGGTTTAAGTCCCTCTACACAATTTGTTAAATAATACCATAATTTAATTTTTATCGCCATCTTTCTTTCTTTTGTGACTTGTTGTCACAGGATTTCTATGCTTGCAAACAAATCCAAGTGGAGGTCAGACTGTGTGATCCTTCAGTGCGCCTCAAGAGAGAAAAGGCTTTTAATGGACTGACTCCTCTAAAGGATGCTACGCTACATGAATCCTGCCTGAATCCAGTGAAAACACACACAAACACACGCACAAAGAAAAGCATGTGTACTGCGAGACGGCGTGCATGCAGACCCGAGACATGCAGGACACACACACACACACACACACACACACACACACACACACACAGGCTCTGCTGTGCAGACACGAGGTTGTCATGACCTGAAAGAAACTATTGATACAGAGTAAACACAGCCAGACTGTGCGTGTGTGTGTGTGTTTGCAGCCACCTGCACTAACACAAGGCCAGGTGGAGGAGGCTCTATGGTCTGTGAAGGGAGTTACCCTCCTCCTCTTTCTATCACTGCCAAACCACCACTTCCCCTTTTTATAAAATGCTGCTTCTCCTGCATCGATGCAGCTGTCGACTCTCTATCTCTCTCTTTTTCTTTCCATTTGATCATCCTTAAACCTGTTCCAAGTGTGCGTTCAAAGTATGTTTCTAATGTCTGTAAGTTTTGTAGTTTATTTGATCGTCTTTGAAGTGTAAATTGCAAATTTGTTCCGGTAGCGGTACCTCGAGGTAGAATTTGGCAGCCAACTCTTTAGTGACTATATGGCCAAGCAAAACAATATATTAAGATATCATGTTGGTGAAGATTTGATGAGATGTGCAGGAAAATTCCACATAGCTGGAAATCTACGACTGATAGACTTCCATTGAATCAAGGAATGTGGTGCACATTTATTTAAAATTAATTAGATGCACAAAAAACTAGTTCTATCTAGCATGTCCGAGATAAATTTCCACTAGATTTTCACCAAATCTGCATGACTGGGTTAGACTAAGATATCTTATCATATTAGTAATGCCAAAGGAGTGCCTCATAAGTTTTTATTGGGAGTGATTTAAACACCTGTAATCTTTAAACATCTGGAGCAGGACAAGGACATGTTCAGCACCTGCAGGGCCGACATCCTGTTTTTGTGTCTTTTTCATTCATCTCTTAGGAGATCTTCCAAGTCATCCGTCTGCCCCTATGAGTGGATGGAAATGTAGTTTCTAGTCCTGTTATCTGATCCTTCCTCCTGCTAACGCTCTCTCTCACACACATCTTACATTGTACTCTGGCTGGATCTTGGAGCTGGATGAAGTGCTGATGCTCTGGGCCGAGTCCTTTGAGTCTTGTTCCATCAGCTCCACACGGGGGGCTTCAGGGACCCCGACGGACACAACTGGAGCCACCCGAGGACCACCACCACTCTGACGGAGAGAGAGATAAAGACAGAGGTTTATTAGACTCAAAGAAGTGCCTGCACTGCAAAGCTATTCCCAAAACGGGAAGACGGACTTATCAAAAGGAGAGTCTGACAATATCAGCGAAGTGTTTCAGAGAGGGAGAGAAAATGTTGTTAATAGTTTAGCCTTCTGCTAACCGTAGCAACGGCTAACGACAGTGGCTAAATCACAGACAATAATCCTAACAGTTTAGTCTGCTGCAGCTAGCTCACAAATTTGGCTATGGTTAGCAGAAGGCTAAACTATTAGAGAGATGGAGAGAACATTTTTACTAATAGTTTAGCCTTCTGCTAACCGTAGCAACGGCTAACGGCAGTGGCTAAATCACAGCTTCAGTTAGCAGAAGGCTAAACTATTAGTAGAAATGTTCTCTCCATCGCTCTAATACTTTAGTCTTCTGCTAACCGTAGCCAAATCTGTGAGCTAGCCGCAGCAGACTAAACTATTAGCATTATTTTCTCTCCATCTCTGAAACCCTTCGCAGATATTGTAGCTAGCTAGCTAGAGCCTCAAATCAAACAAAGAAAACAGGACGGTGATTCTCATAGAATTGCAGCTATATAACGGCATCAGTCACGATGACGTGTGGATGTTTGAATTAATGACTAGTACACGTAGAGGTTGTACAGGTACAGGTGCATACGCCCATGAGAGCTGCAGTATCAGGGCTGTATTCTCAGAAGCACTTTTCACCTGAGGACAGGCTGTTCTGAGAACATACACAGATCAATCGTGGCCACAGACAGTCAGACACACACCACCCATGTCATCTCAAACTAGAAATCACTGCAGCTTCTTCAAAGGCAGTTTGGAGGAATTTTAGTCCCCGCTTCCAACTCTGTGCTTGATCAAGACATCAGTCGAGTCAGTTTATGGATAGACACAGAGAGTGAAAGTTTGCATCCAGCTGTTTTTTATTTTTATAAATCGTAATCACACACAGTCAAAAACCTCATTAAAAATACAAGAAATGTGATGCTAAAAATCACAAAGAAGTTCTTAAGCTTTTAGGCTGAGGTAGAAACGTTTATGTATCGATGAAGAAAAGATTCTCTGCAGAGTTAAATGAATGTAGACATAGTTCTGTTTGCCTCTGCGCCACTAGAAAGCCCGAAAGACAAATAAATATAAAATAAGAACGATTGCTTCATATGTGCAGAAAAAAAAGAGAATGTTCCAGCTTTACAAAATAGATACTGACAATCGTATTCATGTGTTGCTGTGTCCTCTTCAGAATATTTGTTTAACAGTAGATGAAGTAAAAAAAAAACACTGACTTGCATTTTCTTTTGTATTTGGATGGAAACCAGGTACCGGAGGTAAGAGAGACAGCACGGAGAAACAGACAAACAAAACAAGACATAAAAGATCAATCCTTCTTATTCTCTAAAACATTCAACAGCTTAAATCTGCAAGAGTTTAAAAATAATTATGTATTTGTTTTGAACAACCACATTTTTATATATTTGGAAATTCTTCTCACAGGCTTTTTATGGAGACACCAGGATGTGGGGAAGTACAGACACAGTTGAACTGCCTGAACTGTGTGTTTTAATGTTCCACTGCATTGCAAAACTGTGCACCAGAAACTACAGCCTGGAGGGTTAAAAGAACATGTCTGTGTTTGACAGCACCTGATTTGGATTATCTTAATATATGGAAAGTTTAGAAATAAGCCTGAAGAAAGGGTTCAAACAAGGACTAAAATGTATTTTAAAAGAAACACCACAGCATCTGGAGATGGAAGACAACCCTCGGTTTAAAGTTGGGTAAAAAAAACTGGAGATGTGCACAGCACCGAACTGTGTGTGTGTGTGTGTGTGTGTGTGTGTGTGTGTGTGTGTGTGTGTGTGTGTGTGTGTGTGTGTGTGTGTGTCTTTACCAGTAACATGATGTGCTCCTGTTTGCGGCTCTGTCTGCGAGGTTTGTTGTGTGTGTGCGGCTTCAGTCCGGCCTGGAAGATCGTTCTGGGTCGAGGCGTTTGTCTCAAACTCAACTGAGACGCTCCAGAAGTCTTGTCCTGGAAACAAACACAAACACAATCAGTGGATTGAATGTCACATTTCCCCCAAAGAAGATTTATGAACACACTTCCCCGATATGAAGCGGTGTGTGTCTGTGGTCTTACCTGGCTGTAGGAGTCCCAGGTAGTTTGTTCCTCCTCTGACTTCTTCCTGCTTCTCTTCCTGCTTCCCTCCGAACACTGGTTACCATCTGAGAGCAGAGAAAGCAGGAGATCAACAGAAGGTTCGACAGATGGGCCAAAAGAAACTCAATATCTTCAAGAGTCACTTCTTATAGGTGCAACTTGGCTACACTATGTTTTGTCTGGGTGTCCGCAGCTTGCGTGCAATGCATCCTGGTAACTGTAGCAATATACAACGCGCGGATCATCAACACTGGTTGGACACGTGAAAGGTGCCACATTGTCCCTTTAAAAGAATCAGTTTATGCCACAGTTTCAGGAGAACCGCAGGTCAGTGATCCTAAACATACAGACACAGTTCTTGTTTGCCAAAGTCACATGACTTCAGTCCAACTCATAATACAGACTAAAAGCAAAAACACCTTGGAACAAGCAAGGAAAGCTTTGCAACAGACGACATAAAACATGTGACACTTGATGTTTGAGAGAGTGTGTGTGTGTGTGTGTGTGTGTGTGTGTGTGTGTGTGTGTGTGTGTGTGTGTGTGTGTGTGTGTGTTACCTTGAGGTGAGGCAGCGTCTCCGTTCTGCTTCGGGCTGAAGGGGGAAGGCGGTTCGGCCGCGGTCAGAGGGCTGTTCTCATTGGTTAGCTCCACTCCACTGTCGTTCTCTGACAGAGGCGTGGCTCCATTCACCGGCGCCTGCGGACAGAGGAAGAGGAAGATGAAGAACAACGTCAGGGAAGGTGATTTGTAGACTTTTATCTCACCAGCTGACTTTTACTGTAAAACGGCTCAGACTCTGTGATGAGTGAAAGAGGGTTGACTACAACTCCCAAGGTGCATTTCAGCGAGAAACATCTATGTTTAAAGTTCTGTCACAAAGGATAGGAATATGCTGTTGGGAAAACTTAAATGATTTAACTTCCATATCCTTTGTTACATTCTGCTGGCAGTATGTATTTTAAATCAAATTTAGAGCCGTTCGCCAAAAACAATATGACTTCAGGATCATTCTGAGGATATTATCAAAACAAATTGATATTTTAAAATGGGAATTATACTTTGCTAAACTATTATTGTTATGTTATATGAAGTCTAGAAACCACTTGACAGAAGCTAATGAAGAATAGAGAAAGACAGCACAGCTCCACACAGCCTCCGCCTGCGTGCCCACACAGAGCTGATGACGTGTGTTTGATGGCTGACATCAACGCTCAACATCAACAAAGCCTCAGGCTGCGCAGGCATAATGTCTGCTATTAAACTGTCACATGATATTCCTGTTGTATAATCTGTTAGATAACATGCATGACACTGAGCTACATGTGCAACCTGTTGGACAAATCTTCGAACCCTCAAAGCGTAACTTACGATCGCTTCGTCAGAAACCTTTCCAACTGGGTCACCTGTTTCCAGAAACAATGTATATCTACGTATCAGCGTATTGTACAGCTAGTGTTATATTCTACTATATTACATGCCAGTAATATTCACTGATATTTTAAGGTTTGACATCTGACACAACGCATTTGGAATTTGGAAAAGGCAGCGAGACTAACATCACGAGCGTTAGAGAGTTTTTTGCTGACCGAGACAAAGCAGCAGTTGACGAGATCATTACTTTAAGCCTGAAGCTCCTTTAAGCCCTTCCCTCAGGGCGTTGCTTTAATAAAAAAAACATCAAACTCAAACAGTAATGCTTCAATAGAGCCAAAGTATTCAGATACATTCAGGCACGCCCACCTGAGGTAAACCATCTGACTCAACACAAACACTGGGGAAGAGCATTCGCTGCCAGTGCCAGTGAGTCATCAGAGGAGCGTCAGCGTTCACCAGAGGAATCAGCGCAGGTGAGCAGGAAAGCTTTTAAAACCGTTTCCCTCCGCATCATCTCATCCCAGGTGAGGGAGCGAACCTGTCGGGTGCGTTTCTGTGGCAACTGATCTCAGCTCACCTTTGTTTTGGATTTTAAAATACAACATCCCACTTGAAATACTGATTCCATCTAATCCCTCTTTTATAGCCGCTCAGATTAGAGGAAGACCGAGTACAAAGGATTTAGAGATGCTGCTGTATTTAGGTAACACCAAGGGAGATTTAAACGTGTGTGTGTGTGTGTGTTTAAATACAGTATGTGTGTGTGTGTGTGTGTGTGTGTGTGTGTGTGTGTGTGTGTGCAAGAGAAAACATTAGTTATGTATGTTAACACAGGCAGCTTAAAGATGAATTTTTCCCACTCTGCTGTTCATAATCACGACCACACACATGTCAAGTATCCTTTAAATGATATGTTAACCACCAGTAATAAGTCAATGTGTTGGGAAAACTAACTTTATTTTACAAATAATGTTGATTTGGTGTAAAAACAACTTGACAAACCTGGAGCAAAGCAGAGAGAGGAGAGACGGAGCAGCTGTGCAACAGATGGAGCATTGTGCGATTGTGCAGACGTTTTAAGGAAAATCACAGCTTTGCATATCTGAAGCTGTTTGTGATTGTTAAACGTCGTAAAACAGGGAATGCATGCGGTGTGTGAGAGTGATGAATGAACTCAGTGAACTTGTGAATGAAGTGTGCGCTCAAGATGGCTGAGAGGGAGAAGTGGTGGCAGGAGAGCGAGAGAGACTGACAGGAGAGGGAGGGAAAGGTTGGCAGGGCCACCAGAAACATTAGGAATAATACTTTAGGGATATAAACAATTAAATGTCAACTTTATTTTTCATTATCATTTCTGCACTCGCAATTTTCAATGTATAAAAACCTTTTTTCAAATGATGATTGTA
The DNA here is from genome assembly GCF_900634415.1 of Cottoperca gobio. Taxonomy (NCBI): domain Eukaryota; kingdom Metazoa; phylum Chordata; class Actinopteri; order Perciformes; family Bovichtidae; genus Cottoperca; species Cottoperca gobio. The sequence continues at coordinate 1,651,222 of NC_041361.1, forward strand.
TCCTGCAGAGTGATTTCTTCAGACAATTCAACTCTATTGAGAGAGATCTTTCTGGGTGACGGGTTTCTGGAGGTGAACGGAGGCGAGGAGTGGCTGCAGAGCGAGCAGCGAGAACGTTTGGTTCACGAGTGAGCAGAGAGGAGAGACGGGAACAGCTGTTGTGAGTCAGCGCAGATGTTGATACTGTATTACAACTACTGTGTGAAGTTGTAATCTGTCAGATATTAATATCCAAAGCTGAGAAATAACTCGGTTAGAATGGAAGACAGCGGTGCAACCGTGGTTTCAGGCCAGATGTGGTTCTGTCTGTTGGGTTTTATGGGACTTTCCAACAATTAAGTTATTTTGATGGAAAATAATTATGTTTTTATTTGAGGATTTGAAAAACAATGAAGCATCTCTGATTATTTTCTTAGCTGACCTCTGTTAAAATGAAAATGGGCACAAAGTAAATTTCACAGGACATGACCTCTGTGATATTTATCAGCCCTGGATGAAGAGTCACAGCTGGAGGAAGTCTGACTGCGTGGAGCACAGCTGTTGTTTGTGGCCTCGGCTGCCACAGAACACTCAAACAAACCCATTAAAACATGAACAATATGATTTAACCCTCTGAACCCCAAAACATGTGCATGATTTCTTAAAGAAACAAACAAACAGTTGATATATTCACTGACTTACTGACTGTCCTTGAACACATCGTGTGTAAAGAACAATTTGCTCAGGAAAAACAAATCGAAACTTAAAACTGATATTTCATCTACATGTCTCGCTTTTCTCTAAATAGATCCTGTAAAAAACATTTAATTCTGTGCTGATGAACGTCAGAGACTAAATATATAACCGCCACAGAAACCTGAAGGGCTTTCATATAATGCATCTGCCTTCTCTGTGTCATACAACCGAAACATAATAACAACATCTCTAACCGTTCCTTTAGGCATGAACTTATCTCAAGTTAGATTTTGTTTTTGTGACCGTTAGTTCCAACTTTCAGTACTTTGATTTAAGGCACGGCCCCTTGATTGACAGGTAAATCCAACCAATGGCAATCCAGAAAAAGGGTTTGCTACACACCTCCTGTCGGGCAGTATGTTCCACAATAAGGAGCCAAATCTGAATGTTTTCAGACCACCAAAAGCTGACTGCTTGACTTATTTCATAGTAACTTTCATATTTATTTCATATATATTCAAATTTCATAGTTCACTTTATAATATGTCCCCTTAAAAACCCTCTTGTTCCTTTTCTCCTTCTACACCCCGACTGTCCTGTCACCCCTCCTCTTGTTTTCTTTTTCCAACTCGTTCTGTTGAAGTCTTTACTTTGTCTCTTTGTAAAAGCTTCTCCGAGTCCACAGAGAAAAGGAGCCGAGACAGAAGCTTTGTGGCTCCCGAAGAGTAAAAGCTGAAAACATCGTTCTTTACATCCCTCGTCCTAGAAGCTTTAATCCCCTCCCCTCTATGTTCGGATATTGCCAGGATGAGAGCGTTAGTTAAATTAGTGTAGTGTGAAACGGTTAATTGCTCATTCCAACGACTCTGGTTTCAGACGGGAGCAGAAAATTGGATTTGATGTCGGCAAGGTAGCTGTGTGACCATCGTCATCATGCTCCATTAACCTGCCCTTCAGGATATCCATCACTCCTCCTCCTCCTCCTCCTCCTCCTCCGGCAGACATGAACATGTCCAATGAAGCATTAAAGTAGCACAAATGATCCTTCCCCCCCCCCATCTGCCGCCCCTTTATCTCTTTTATAGTTCAAATACTGCAACTACAACTATTTCTACTGCAGTTTCAAGTGTGTGGAGCATACATCCTGCACTCTTATTGGCTGTGTGTGTGTGTGTGTGTGTGTGTGTGTGTGTGTGTGTGTGTGTGTTGTAAAGCTGCATGTAAATCCTTGCACTGTGCAGACTTCACCGACCTACGTCACACACACATTCCGCACCGAGCAAC